>NC_028639.1:2992820-2993128 GCF_001406875.1 Solanum pennellii | reverse complement strand
CCCCCCCCCCCCCCCCCCCCCACAATCATTTTGAAACTTCTAATCAAAACTTGGCTGAACACGACATAGATCAAAGGGTCCTTCATTAGCCCTACTAGTCAAATACAAAGGAAAACTAACATAAAACAAAAGGTATAAGACTATGCGAAAATAATCTCACCTAAGTTAAGCTATTGTAAGGAATAATTATATGGATGTTGTTGTATAAAATTTTTATTGTTTATTTATAAAAGTCCGAAAGTTCTAAAAAATAAATAAATAAATAAATATATATATATATATATATATATATATATATATATATATAT
>NC_028639.1:2884647-2992642 GCF_001406875.1 Solanum pennellii | reverse complement strand
CACACACACACACACACACACATATATATATATATATATATATATATATATATATATATATATATATATATATAACTTAGAGATAACATACAAAGTAGAAAATTAAAGACAAATCCAAACAAATTTCTTCTTGACCTGAATTATTTTGCAAAATAATCTTGATTTTCGCTTTTTCACATAATCTTCATCATTGTTGATTATCATACTTAAAAATAAAACTAAAATCTTATAACTTACATGTTCTTAAATTATTTTGATTTTATTTTACAACGGGACAGTAAAAATATTGAAAAAAAAGGAGCTGATTTAGCATTCCTTCGTATTCCTTATTTAGATTTCATTTCTGCTTGTTTAGTGGGATAATTATTGAAATTGATAAGAGGACTAGTTCCTCAATCTCTATGTTGTATTAAATTTGAAAGTAAATCATGAAAGAAGTATTTCTATGGTCCAATTTTGGACCTTAGGTTAAAACGAAGATTGAAATTTCGAATGGTATAGTAAAGTTGAATTTTTTGAATTTTGTGAGAGTTCTTTAAGATATCCATTAGCTTTGACAAAATGATATTAAATATTTTTGAGAATGATATTAAACCACAAAGGTATAGATTAATTTGTTTTTATCTTATTATTTAACTACAATAGAATGAATCAAAATATAATGACGTAAAACGTTTTATTACAAACTAAAATAATATTGACAATTGATTTTTTTTAAAAAAGGCTACTTCAAACGACTCATTAGACAGTAGGCACAATAGTATAATAACACAATTTTCAAATGCTATCTTTTGAGAATTCTTTGCAAACTTCAAACGATAACCTCTTAAATTTATCGCTAAATTTCATCAAAATACTCAAATTATGATATATTCCAATTAAGCAACTATCAATGTTTTAATGCAATTTTAATTTCAATATATTACTTAAGAATTATACTCATAATTAACTGATAAGTTTGATTAGTGTATGAATAACTTAATCTCGAATAAGCATATTATAGAAGTTGGAACTAATTAAATTAATTTCGAATAAGCATATTAAAATTAGTAGTAAATTAGTAATCAACCAAAAAGTTAGTCCCCTCAAAGAAGTTGGAACTAATTAAATTGAGATGCAGCTTAACTAAAGTCACCAACCAGATTGACTTGCCCACAAGTCCTTTTTACCTCGTAATTTTTTATTTTTTTTTGACAATTTATCTTTTTTGGCTAATTAAAATATGTCACCTATCGAAAATATAATTATTTAAAAAAATTAATCTCTTTAATTGAAAATATAATTGTTTAAAAATTTAAATCTCTTTAAAATCAAAATGTAACGAAAAGAACGACTTTTATATCAAAGTTATTCTATGTTAATTATTTCATTCGGTAGTTACCATCTCGTTATCATCACTCACCCTCCTAGTATTTACATAGATTACATGTATATGAATATTAGCATAATACTTTCTTTTTTTTGTGTATTTTCTATGCACTGTCAGTTTATACTTTTTTTTACACTAACACGTACTTTTAAGGCAAGTTTCTTTTTTATTATTAACGGTTTTATTTTATTAAATATAAATATCAAATATAGTAATATAAGGTAATTAGTATTCTACTTTTATTTTATCCATCTGTTTAAGATTTTCTCTTCTTACTAAATAAAATTATCAGCTTTGTAATTTCATCGGGTGTTCTCTTATAAAATCTAATGAACATTAAGCTTGACGTATAGTAAAAAAGACCCAAAAGAAAAAAGTATATATTATTGTGTATATGTTTTTGAAAAGGATTTTATATGACAAAGACAAACACACCCTAAAAAGAAAGTCTTTGCCTAGTTGTCACCCCCACAAAACGTAACGCTAACGTTATAGATCGCAAGTTTTGAGAATTAATTTGAAAGAAAAATAAGTAATGTCAAGAATAAAATTAAAATAAGATAAAATAAAATTTTATAATAGGACAAGCGAAAGTAATCAATAAGTATCGTGATGAAGTAGTAAATATTCCTTCATTCTTAATCAGAAGTTTCCTAGGTATGAATTCATTTTATTTAAAGAGCACTTAGCTCTCCAATGTGAGATTTTTCATAAACTCAAATTTAATCGAACTTTAATAAAAATATCAAGCACAAACTATAGACTAAAAATGAAGTCATCAAGTCGATTGATTCAGATGACGGTATAATAAGAAATTCTCCTTTAATTTCCTTTGCAAGACTAACCATAAAAAGATAATAGTCATAAATATATAATTTCATAACTTTCACATACTTTAGCTTAAAAAAGAATATCATTTTATTTAACTTTTGTACTAAATTAAAACTTAAAAAAATTAAGTAAAAATGCATCAAATGAAATAACGGTCAAACCTCTTTATATTGACAATGTTTGTCTTAACATACCATGAATATTATAACAATGTGGTATTTTATATATATATATATATATATATATATAATGTTTGGTGTTTAAATTTTATTTAGCTAATATAAATAAAAATATGAAAAGTTAGTTTAATAATTTTTAAGTAGCAAAAATAGGACGTATCTGCTAATCAATTTAATCAAAAATAATAGAAAGAGTATAAATCTATAAATGCAAATATTAATAATATTAATAATGTTTTCTTTTCAAAGTTACGATCGTAATCGATAATGGACATCATTTACTCATAATTTCTTGTAGATAATCGTACTATAAATACATGACGTTAATGATGTTCATTATAGATATATTATTTTATATACGATTTATTTCTTACAAAATAGAATTATATAATATTTAAGTACAGATATTACAGAGATATTTTTATAAAAAATATACTACTATAATGACTTATATTATTATTATTATAAGTATAATATTATTATTCATAAGTAAAATATAACATGAAAAAATAATTTAAGAGAAAATTAAATCATTACCATGAAATAATTATAACAATGATAAAAAATTTTTGACTAATAAGGTTTGTTCAGCTTTTGGTTGAAAAATGTAAAATACGAATTGAACTAATTCTCTGCCAAACAATATCTTGATTTATGAATAAAGTGTAATAATTTTTATTTTTAATATAAACGATACGTGAACAAATATGATATAATTTTAATTTAAACATTAAGAATAAATTACAGTAGATATTCATATATTATATGGACAAAGTCACAAATAGAACATCGTATATGTTATAAAAATTATAAACTTAGGGCCCGTTTGGATGAGTTTAATAAAAGCAGCTTTAAAAAAGTACTTTTGAAAGTGCTGAAATTTATTTTTAAAATATATGTGTTTGGATAAAAGTGCTGAAGTTGCTATGCCAAACGCGAAAAGGGAAAAATGGAAGAAAGAGATGTTAGGATTATGTGGGTAATTTGGAGATTGTATAAAAATATTAAAGGCAAAAAGATAAAAATGTGGTCAACTTAAAACAGCTTATAAGCTTTAAAAAAAAGCACTCCTACCCCAACTTTTAACTTTTGGCTTAAAATAAGTTTTTTTTTAACTTAAAATAAGTTATTTTGAGTATTGCCAAACAGTTAAATAAGTCAAAAATCAGCTTTTAAGTCAGTTTGACCAGCTTTTAAGCTGAGTCAAACAGGCTCTTACACCCTTTATTATAAGATATATATCTATGATCAAACAATATTAAAATATAATTATCAAAAAATTAACTAAAACTACAAATTACAAAGTCATTTTTGTGAAATTTATGAAATATATAAAACGTTAATAATTAAATGAAATATTATACTCGTGATTAGAGTGATAAGGTATTAGTAAGTTATAATTAATATTAGTTAGATAAGATTAATTATAAATAAACTTATATATTACAATAATATTTCATAACTCTAACAAACTAAGAATGACTCTTAAAAACGATTGAAAAATCTACTTTACTAATTAGTTAAGTAATAAATTTGTCATAATTTTTACAGTTTAAAGAGGCTGTTGACATTCTATTTTTAAACCTCCTAAGATTAATTATCATTTCTTCGATTTCAAACGATTTAAAATAATTAATTAAATGAAACTATCAAATTTACTTGATTCGTTTACCAAACACGTCTTTAACAGAATTTACGAGTGGCAAGAAACAGTAGGAATTCTCCATAATTGTAAACAGTGACAATGAAATCAAACCAATTGGCAATTGAGAAGCAAAATAAAAAATAAAAAATGGAAACTTTTACTTGGTCATCTCTACACATAGATTTTCCACACTAGCAAGAAAGTTTTTTTTTTTTCGGTTTAAAAGCAGTCACCCACTTGAGAAAGTGCTTTATGAGTACCCCTTTACGTTTCTTGGATCAGTTACAGTTTTTTCAAACCAACCCCATGAAAGTAATTTCTTGAGCTGAGTGAGCTTTTTGGGAAGGAAATTGCAAAAGGGGTTTTTGGAATTTTTTGGTGAAATTTTAGTGATGAGTGGTGAAGATAAGATTAAAGCTGAAGGGATCTGTGATGTGGAGGATACTGTATTTGTAGCTGTTGGGAAGAATGTGAAAGAGGGAAAATCTGTACTTTCTTGGGCTTTGAAGAGCTTTGCTGGCAGGAGAATATGTGTTCTTCATGTTCATCAACCTAATCATTTGTTTTCATCCAGTAAGCTCACACCCACATGCTTTTTCAACTAATGAATTTTAGGTTGTGTCTTTCTGTGCAATAGATATTTGAATCTTAATGTGAACATTCATTGTAGTTACTTATCAGTATTATCTTGACTGCTTTGGACTGTTTTTCCTTTGAGCTTAGGGTCTACCTCTAAGGTCGGGTAAGGTCTCCGTATAATCTATCTTTGTGGGACTATACTAGGTATGTTGTTGTTGTAATTATCAGTATTATTGGAATTTGAATTGCCCGAATTGAGCTGAATATAGGATTCATTTTGCCCACCCTGACTTGTTTGGGTTTGAGAATGTGGTGACTTTTAGTTTAAGGGGATTACTATGTGGACTTGATTTGTCGACCAAACATGTCTTAATCTACAGAAAAGACAGAATTTGAAAGTGGCAAGAAAAAGTCAATTAAGCTGTTCTCATTGATATCGGAAGGCAATAGAGAAGGGAAAAACAAAAAATGGAGACTTGACTTGGTCATTTTTACAGATTAATTTTCCACACCCTTATGTCTTCTTCATATTAACAAGTAACAAGAAAGCCTTTTTTTCGTACAAAAGCAGGCACTCTTGTAAGCTTACAGTTTCTTCAACAAATCAAATTTAACATAAAGCACGAGTCTTTCCGTGCAGTAAACTGTATAAACATGTAAGTTTTGTTATGAGGATTCATTTTAATTCGTAATCAGTATTGGAATGAAATATGCCCCAAAGAATAGAATATGTAGGGAATTCTTGTTGCGTGACCCTGCCTCATTTGGGTTTGATGCGCCATTTATTGATTTACATGGTTTTGAGACGCCATTTGTTGATTGATTGATTGATAAGCATAAAGTGTTCTTATTAGTTTAAGCATATGAGAGAGATGTTTCTTTTTTGCTCTTGTATTTTGACTCTCAGAGTTCATGGCTATGCAAAGCCTCCAGATGTTTCAGTGTGTATCAATTTCTTTTTTGGCTGTGTGATGTATCTTGGCCCTAACTTAACCCCAAAGCTATCTTAAGAGGTGAGGATTCCTAATCCATATTAAAGATACCACTCATCCCTTATATGGCCTATGTGGGACTCTTCACATGATTGGGATAGATAGAACTGCAGCATATTAAGTTTGATTGGAAAATAGCAGTTCTGAAATATGCTCTCTATATGTTGACTTACAACTATTATACCTCTGTTTGCAAACTTTGAACTGCATGAATATGTGGTTGTTAGATATATTATGGCTTGAAGATAAATGGAGCAGCAAAATGGCAACACACTATCATTTCGTTGTTTTAGCTAAATCTATATTAATTAGGAAGCTGCCAAAGTGCAAAATGAGTTAAAATTGGAGTGATGAGAGTGTGTACTATATTTTCCCTACGCTATCTCAAGCTGGGGATTATTAAATCCTGGAGAGGCTAGCTAAAGGCACTGTGTGCTTTAAGTTAAGAGCTAACGACTTGCGAGAGTTATACAAGTGAGCATCTCATGTGTGATGAATAATTACTCTTGTTGCTATAATGAATGTATTAACCTCTATTTGCCAATTGGCTCCCCCTTTCATCCCATGAAAACCATAGTCATTCACATATTCACGGATGAATGAATCACAATCTTTTGAATTTGCAGAGGATGGGAAGCTTTCAGGTGCAAAGCTGAAACAGCACATGGTGAAGGCATGCCAAGAACTTGATCGCCTTAGACTGCACAAACTTCTAAACCAGTATCTTCTCTTTATATCCCAAGCTGGGGTACAGCTCTCTCTAATTTTCTTATTAGATTTATTTAGCATTGTTAGCTATTCAATAAGCCAGAATTACTAGCCTGTCTGTCCCATATAGAGTGCTCCTCGTTGACTTAACACACCTATGAAGACAATGTTGAGATTATTGATTGTTCAAAATCTAAAGGGTTTAAGGAAGTACATGTTTTACTGATAAACACTATAAATTAAATGGTGTAAGGATCCACTGGATTTAACTTTTAGTCGTTTAGGAACTGAATAGAAAAAAATTATTCAAAGAAGTTGTAGAAGTGAGCCTGATATGACAACTTTGTTATATAATATTTGAGACTACTTTGGATGTTGCAAAAAGAAAATCTGGACATCCAGCTTGTAAGCCCCTTGTGACTTTAGTCATTAAAGTTATATAATATCTACAGAACCACTTGTGANAAAAAATTATTCAAAGAAGTTGTAGAAGTGAGCCTGATATGACAACTTTGTTATATAATATTTGAGACTACTTTGGATGTTGCAAAAAGAAAATCTGGACATCCAGCTTGTAAGCCCCTTGTGACTTTAGTCATTAAAGTTATATAATATCTACAGAACCACTTGTGAGGAAAGTAACGATGATAGAGGTTATGAAAGAAAAATTGGAGTTCATTTTAGAGCAAGTTATTTACTCATTAAATTTTTAAAAAAAAATCCAAGGAAGTTGTTTAAGATGGAACTTATGCTGAAGATAGGTTCCAATAGTTGTGTTTCAAAAGATTGTAATCGCATTTTCACAGAAAAAGATCAGAAGGGTTTACATGCCTGACAAATTATGTTGAGATAGATCATAAGTTAAAACCATAAAGGTAGGGGTGCGTACATCCTACCCCCACCCCTAACCCCACCCAGATCCCACTTGTGGGATTACACCGGGGTTTAAGAAATGAGAAATAATTATTGCTTAAAAGGTTGAGTTGCTAGTATTCAAAATATTGATCACTGCTCGCTTCTGCAGATACAAGGGGGTAAGGTGTGGCTTGAAATAAATAATGTGGAGAAAGGGATAATACATATTATTGAAGAACACAAAATTCGGTGGCTTGTCATGGGAGCTGCAGCAGAGACTCATTACTCAAAGTATGACACTTTTTTTTTTCTTTGAAGATCTATCAGATGTGTAACAGGACAAATTGAATAGGAATGATTGCCAATTCAAGTGGTTTTCACATATAGCTATGTTACTGACTTGGGCATCTCATTTCATGAGCTCCTTTTCATTGCTTTATTGGAATTTTCAGCTATTTTTTTCTCCTTGCATTGCTATTCTCCTTTTATGTGTATGTCTTTATAATTTTACCCTTTTCCAAATAGATATTTACCCTACCGACTTAATGTATATTGGGGACTCCTTGTTCCGTTACAGTCACTGCCAAGTTATGATTTTTTCTGGTGTAGGACTACTAGGCTTAAAAATATAATCGGTTGAGTTATGCTTCTTCTTTTGACTGCTAAATGTCAACTGCTATAGAATGAGAATAGTTGCTTGGTAACATAAACTCGTGCTCCTCCACTACACTGCAAACTACTAAATCAGCAAGCTTTGCTTGAATTAAGTCCTAAGATTAAATCAAATGTTCCTTTTGATGTTAGATTCCTGATAACCATAATTTTGCTGATTGGGATTTCTCTAGATTGCAGGCAACTGTCAGAGCTCAAGTCCAGCAAAGCTAAATTTGTGTGCCAACATGCACCAATGCACTGTCAAATTTGGTTTACTTGCAAGGAGTGCCTGATACATACAAGGTATGATGACTCGTGGCTACAAAACATGTAAATGATAACACATGAAGAAATGGACTATATATGTTATTCTATAGTTGCATGATTCACTTACTCATGCAGTGGTTTGTTTATCAGAATACTCCTTTGACTAGTCATTTTCTGCAGTCTGGTGTCCACACATATTAAAAGTTCCAAATTCGCTTAGCATTTAATATCCCTATTTCCCTCCAAAAACAGACACAAGACATCATTTTAAAGTCACACTCACAAAAAGAAAAAGAAAACAAATGGTGGTAGAAATGCAACATTACCAATTTCAAAAAAAAAAAAAAAGGAAGAAGAGAGCTATCCTAGAAATTCTGTAGATCATTGATAATGTAACGAGCAAGAGCTTTGCATATGGTTTTGACAAACAGTTTTCCTAAGGAAATGAATTGGATAAGTAGGATTAAAAATATATGATTCTGCTAGCTTGGGAAAGGAGGGAGCCTTGGAGCAATGTTCAAGTTGTCTCTATTTGGCTCCTATGTAATAGGTTCAAGCCGTGGAATTAATTATTGATGCTTATACTTGTATCTTGTTAGGCTGCCTACATCACGCATAAGGGGGTTCAGCCCTTCCCCTAACCCCGTGAGAACGCGGGATGTTTAGAGCACCGTGCTGCCAATTTTTTCTTATTCTGCTAGCTTGCGATTGAGGTGTGGTTGTTGCTTTTGGTGAACAGTTTACCAAGGCTGACTAACTTCCTATTTTGTTTCCCTTTGTCTTGCAAGGTCTATGAAAAACTCTCTTTCAAGTAGCTCGGAGTCATTATCTTCTCCAGAAGATAATGGAGGAACCGAAATGCGTAATCATGTTGGCAACGGTTATGAAGATTTGAACATTTTAGAAAATGCATCAATCCCAGCTAACAAAATAGTCAAGGTAGAGATCAAGGGAGACTATTCGACCTTGCACGAAGCACATTTGCATTGTGCAACGTCTCAACCTTTGCTGGTAAGCATTGTATTTTCTCAGACGAAGATACTTGCAAACTTGTATCCAACATCTGGAGAGCTCTCGTGTATTTTAATCTTAAGAGTTGAACTTGTGATCTGTGTGAACCTTCATCACTTACTCTCCACATGTACTGGCTCTAGAATTTCCTTAACATTAATGTAGAGTTTACATAATATCATCTTGTTGGAGACTTTTGTGGAGCACCGACTATGACATGAATTATGAAGCTATCAGTTTTTTTTCTTTTTGATTAATATGAAGCTGTTATTTATAATATCTGACGCAGGAAGAAGGAAGTTTTCACGGAAAAGCCTCTAACGATGAAAGGAGTAGAGTGGAGCAAGCTCTGATGGATGCTGAGAACTCAAAACAGAGGGCTCTTGAAGAGTCAGTAAAACGGTGGAGAGCTGAAGAAGATGCTAGGGAGGCTATCAGCATGGTGAATCTACCCTTTCATTTAATGTAGTTGTGTGTTTAAGAAATCATGCAGAAATTTAGGAATCAGTGTGGAAGATAGCTAAGACTCCTATATAGTTTCTATGACATGATTATCGGTTTTGGTCTTATTTAACTTTTCAAGGTTGTAGTTGCTATTTTCGCAGATTCACGATGACGATACTTGTCTTATGATTATACTAACATATGTTAGTTTGGATTCTTGCTTCACACCCGCACACACTTGTATGTATGTGTATATCAATTGAATCAATCTATGATCACCCGCTAGTTAGCTGTAGTCCTATGACCTGGAAATTCCCAGTAGAGTTTGGATCATATACCTTTCCAACCCCACTAATATTTGTGATAGAATTCCACATGTTTTGATTTCATTCTTGTCACTGAAGTTAGATTGTCCCAGGCTGAAGCTTCATATAGATTATTCAAGGAAAAGCAAGTTCAAAGAAAAGAAAAGGAGGAAATTTTTGCTAAGCAAAAAGAAGAGATTGAGGAATTGAAGATTCAGCACGACCTGTGCCTAAAGAAACTTCAGATGATCCGGGAGAAGAAGCCTGTACTAGAAAGTCAAATAACTGAATCTTCCTGTGCAGGGAAGGAGTTAGAGGAGAAGATAATTCAAGCAGTAGAGCTCCTAATATCCTTTAGGAAGCAGAGGGATGAGATGCAGATAGAGCGTGATAATGCAATCAAACAAGTTAACAGATTTAGAAAATTGGTACAAGATGATGCCAATGAGTATTGTATCAAAAACTTCTTTTCAATATCTTTCTCTGACATTATAGAGGCTACACAAAATTTTGATCCATCTTCAAAGATCGGAGAAGGAAAATTCGGAAGTGTTTACAAGGGGATGATTCACGACGTAAAAGTAGCTATAAAGATGTTGCCAGCTTGTGGTTCTTTCAGTGATTTGGATTTCCAACATGAGGTGAATCACTTAGAATCTTGAGATGCGAATTTGTGGCATGTGTGCAATTCAATTTCTTGTTATATATTTGTGTTTAATGATCCCTACTGTACCTTTTTGTGCAAGTATTAGCTGCCTTTTCTGTATTATATACATTTTGTCCCTAGCATTTAAAGCTGTAGTTTCAATGAAATTGAAATTGCACAATTTCTCCTAACTTGTGAATTTTTACTTTTTTAATAGTTTTTCATGTCATATTTTCTACATCCCCACCCCCTCTCTTTTTGGTTTCTTGCAGGAACCCTTGTACGTTTGTAAAAGGGTGAGTGAACGGATGAAATAGCCTCAATTTCTTTCCCGTTGATCTTAAGCAGGATAATCCTTGCATTTAGTATACATATCCCTATGATTGTCTCAAAAAAATAGTATACATATCCCTATTACTGAGATGAAGATGATTTCAATGCTTTGACAGAATATGAAACCTTTTTTGAGGAATAAAGCTTCAGTTATCATCTTAATTCTTTACTCTTAAAACATGGAGAAGTTTTTAGGCTTTCTGATGTAAAATATGTCTGAAAAGTTTACCCATTCTTAAGAACTGTGCATGCTTTCATTTTTGATACATACCTCCATCTTTACGCTTGATAAATAGACAGTTTCTTAGTTTAACAATGTCTTGATTGTTACAGGCAGAAAGTCTGAGCAGGGTGAGGCATCCAAACCTTGTTACACTGATTGGGATTTGCTCAGAGTCTAGGTCCCTTGCTTATGAATTCCTTGAAAATGGAAACCTTGAAGATCACCTGGCCTGCCGCAAAAAATCTCGTCCTCTTCATTGGCAACATCGGATAAGAATTGCTGTCGAGATATGCTCTGCTCTTATCTTTGTTCATGCCAACGATCCTTGCATTGTCCATGGGAACTTGAGACCTACCAACATTCTCCTTGATGCTAAATTTGTCAGCAAAATAAGTGATTTTGGAGTCCATCTCTTGATTTCCCAGACTGAGTATTCCAATAATGATGATCCAGAGGCTTCCGTTTATGTGGACCCAGAATGTATTGACAAGAGACAGTTAACTGTAGAATCTGATGTTTACTCATTTGGTGTCATACTTTTACGACTTCTGACTGCAAGACCAGCTTCGGGTATAGTGAGGGAGGTCAAGTGTGCTTTGGAAAGTGGTAACTTGGGTTCAGTTTTGGACTCTTCTGCTGGTGATTGGCCAATTGAACAAGTGGAACTGTTGGCTTATCTAGCATTGAGCTGCTGTGAGAAAGATCCTTTAAATCGGCCTAATATGCTCTCAGAAGTTTGGCCAACAATTGAGCCAATGAGAGATATATGCAAACCAAACTCAGATTTGAATACTTCATCTCAGGGTTCCAAGAGTCAAAAACGAATTCCTCCTCATTTCGTTTGTCCTATTTTTCAGGTAAGCATAAGATATATGGTTCGTATCCTTTTGGTTTAAAATTCTGGCAATGGTTTCAATTAGTTACTCTTTAACCTCCTAAATGGAAAACATGTGGACTAGCTGTTAGATCCTCACTCTTGTGTTGATTGATCATTCAATATGAACACACATAATAATCACTTTCATCTATCGGTTTAGAGAATTTAGGTTGCACTAACGAACTACTAGGATCAGAGTGTCAGACTTCTTTATCAAGTGGTACGAATGATGAATACTTCTACATGAAAGACATTAGAAAGGCCCTCTATATCACTGCTAGTATAAGATACTATCAAGCATCAAAATGAAGTACGGATGGTTGCTGAGACTTTGTATATAGTGTAGTGTGGTGTATCTTGTATGAATGATGCCTTATCTTTTTCCTGAACACTTTCAGGATGTCATGGAAGATCCACACATAGCAGCAGATGGTTATACATATGAAGGTGATGCAATAAAAGGATGGCTGTATAGCGGACACGATACTTCTCCCATGACAAACCTCAAGCTCGACACCTGTGATTTGATTCCCAATTATGCTCTCTATCGCGCAATTCAGGAATGGCAGCAACAGTCCTGAAACTCATTTAGAGTATATAATGCCTCCCTCTTACAAACACAAAAAAACAGCTCTGAAGTTGAAGTATATACTGATATATAGAAAGTTAGCCATGTCTCGTGGTAGTTCCACTGAGTTAATACTTGGATTCGAGTTATTTGAACTTGTCAAGTGTTGCTGCAATATTGAGACGTACAGATTCTATCACTATGGTCTATGTACATTGCATATTTTGCCTACTCATTACAAATATTGAAAAACATATATATATCTTCGTATCTTCTTTAGATTTGGCTAGTGTTACCATTCAATATTATTCATACTTTTGGGACATTGATGCCTCTGTCGTCTAAAAATTAGAGCGTATATGTTATTCACTCTAATAGAAGACTAAATAGTGACACGCGGCCTAATCTCATCCATTGATCCGATGTCGGGTCGGTGGATAAGATTATGACACGTGTATGTCCGTTAGTATAAATGATATATATGCTCTAGTTATTGGACATTAGGGGCACCAATGTCCCAAAAATATGATGAGAAATATCTGCATACCATTTACGATACTTCGAGAATATATTTGTCCTTTTTCCCTTTTTTATTTGATTAAAGTTTTATATAATTCTCTGTTTTTTCTAACTTTCAAAATGACAACCCGCTTCCTTTTCATTTTGTATTCATCATTTTCCTTGCAATATTACATTTAACTATATAACTTTTTGTAATATATTCAAGGGTATTTTACCTTTCAAAAAAAGAATAACTTATCAAATGCATTAATTTTTATTATTGGTTTCACCACTTTTATTCAAATATATAGCTATTTATTTATAAAATCAATTTCTAACATTTAAAATTTATCAATTATTTACTATAAGCTTATCGAAGGGCTCTTAAACTTTTGAGGAAAAATTACATAAATTAATACATTTTAAAAAATAATTACTGATTTTAGCGATACTTTTTGTTTATTACCATTTATAGCAATGCTTTGTTAAATCTGTAATATGTATTAAACTTGTATTATAAATGAATTAAAAGTGATCAAATGAGGTAAAAATATTATTGCTATAAATGGTAAATATTTTTTTATTATAGTATATTTATGTAAGTTTCCCAACTTTTGAACGGTCAGTCTGGTAAGCCCATTGGTGTCGATCTGTTTGGTTAGAATTGGCTGTTCTGGGCAATAGAATACCACAAATCACAATGTAAAGTTTTTGGACATCTATTTTTATTCGAAAAAATGAAAAAAGTATATTGTAAATTGTATGCAAATATCTTATATTATATTTTTGAGATATTATTGTTTCTGCCGTTTAAAAACTAGAACATGTATGTCCTTTATATGAACGGACATACACGTGTCATAATCTTATCTACCGACTTGACATTTATTAAATATCGGATCGATGGATAAAATTGTGACACATGTCCCTATTTAGTATTTCTTTAAAGTGAAGGGTATATATGTTTGGACGGTAGAGACATCAATGTTCCAAAAGTATGACGAAAGTTATCTGTATACAGTTTACAATAATTTGAAGGTATATTTATCCTTTTACCTTAAAATTTTGAAGTGATGTTTAATTTTCTTAAATTATTTAATATTTGATAATAATTTATAAATTAATGTATTCTTAACTATGATCTACTTTTGCAGAGTAAAGATTCAAAGAAATTGTTTGGTTCAACATACATGGTAACATATCGAATATGCTTAGGGGCGGCTCAATGCACTTGAAGGTCTAAAGCGAAATTTAAATTTAAAGACTAAAATTTTTTAGCTTAAACAATTATTATATAAATTATTAACATTATTCTATAAGAAATAAGTTGACAAAATAGCTTATAAACTTCCTTTTTTTTTTTTTTTAATAAAAGTACATAAAATAAGTCAATTCAGACATGCTTGTAATTCGCTTTATTCAACCTATAATTTTTATCAGGGGTATACATGATCGGGTTGGTTCGGGTTTTTCAAATATCAAACCAAACCATTTGTGGCGGGTTCTTGAATTCATAAACCAAACCAAACCAATAAAACTTGGATTTTTCAACTACGGGTTTTATCGGGTTTTTCGATAAAGTATTCATAAAAACATATGGTTTACTTGTATTTCAAATATTTCTTTAGTTCTACCAAAATGCAACTATCTAAGTTACTTATCAAGAAAATAACAAAAAAAATATGATATAATTAATGACACTAAAATATCCAAAAAATAATAATAATAAAATCGCGTAAAACAAATGGTGCAAATCAATAAATTATAATGAAATTGATCATAATTTAAAGTTCTAAATCATGCTAAAATAAATTTAGTAAGTATAAGTTACATGACTAAATATTAAAAGGAAGTAAAATTAGATCATGTATTTTAATTGTATAAATCTATGTAAAACTAAAAAACAAATATTCAATATTATTTTCATTCTTAGTGTTGAATTGATTTTCTTTTTGCATTAGTATTAATTTGATTTTTATTAAAACTTTATTATAATTACTAACATGTATACACTATAATCTTATGTATACACTATAATCTTATTAGATCATTAAGAATTCTAACTTCCAAACATGAAATAATTATATTAAAAGATAAAATTTTAAAATAATATATATAATGTCGGGTTGGTCTGGTCTCGAATTGGTTTTTTTAAGTAAAAACCAAACAAACCCAAATATAGTCGGGTTTTTTTTCCAACACCAAACCAAGTCAAACCAAACCACTAGTCGGGTTTTTTTTCGGTTTGACTCGATTTGCGATTTGATTCGATTTTTGGTTCGATTTTGTACACCCCTAATTTTTACTATTGATTCATATTTTTGATAGAGCTCTAACTTACATAGAGTATAAAAGGGGTCTAGAAAATTACAACGCCAGAGTTAGTGAAAAGAGTAAAAGGACAAAATGATTTTTGTCTTGATTTCTTCTATTTGATTGAGGTTAAGGAGAATAAGGAGTCATTTGGTAGGAATTAGTTATATTAATTATTCCGAAATAAGTCATTTTACACATATATATTGTTAATGTATTCTATTACTATAATATAAATAAGTTTAAACTTTTCTTGTTGCATCTAAAAGTTTCTGTGTAGCCTAGACTGCAAATCTTTTTGAGTTCATGTGGAGTGGTCTCTTTTGTACTCGCATATTATTTATATACCATTGTTAATTTTGTGACACCTTTTAAATGAGAAGTCATTTTAAGATATGATTTCAAGAAATTTCCTTTGTTGCTTATATAATTTATTTTTGGGCAACTTTCACATATAGCAAATAAAAAATTCATATTTGTATGCTATAGCAAAGTTTGCATATTGCGCTCTATAGCAAACATAGAAACTGTATTATTCGCTATACATATACAGTTGAAGCAAATTGTATAAAACGAAGTATATAAAACAAGAAAGAGAAAGACACTTGGGCAGAGAACTGTATAAAAACGAAGTGTATTATTATAAGTGTATAGAACGATTATATACAATTTGAATTTGTATAAAATGAGAAAGAGAGAAAGACAAAAGAGACTTGACAAAGGAATATACAATTGAATCGAATTGTATAAAACGAGAAAGAGAAAAATTAGATACAATTTGAAAATTGTATAAAACGAGAAAGAGAGAAAGGTAAAAGAAACTGGGCAGAGGAGTATTTTTATTGTCTAATTATAAGTGTATAGGACGAAAATATATGTACTTGCATGTGTATATACAATTTTCTCACGCTTTATACAAACAGAAACGCAATTTATACATTTCGCTTCTGTTTGTATAAGTGAGAAAGGCGAGGGTGGCGAGCGAGATTAAGGAGAGTGGCGAGCGAGATCTGGAAGAGGGGAGAGAGGGGAACAAAAATATATGTATCTATACAATTTTCTCTGCTTTATACAATTAGAAACAATTTTTATACACTTGTGTTTGTATAAAAAGTGAGGAAGTGAGCGAGAGATTTGAGGAGAGTGGCGAGCGAGATATTTGGAAGAGAGGCGCGTGACAATTTTTTGCAAAAGGTTTGCTATGGAGCACAATTAAATCAAACCCTAGCTACTCCATTTATTTTAGGTTATTAGTTTGCTATTATATACAATTTTCCTTTTATTTTTTCCCTATCATACCTTTAATGTTTTTGATAAAGATACAATGAATAATATTTCTTTATTGAGAAATAATGGACATTATGTATAATAAATTTAATTTTACAATGAATAATTGAACTCTTGAATTTATTTTACAATGAATTATTTAACAAAAAAATATATTACAATAAATTATACACATATTTTGTACTTTATATATAATAATTTATTTTTCGTATGGATTTAATAAATATGATAGATAATTTAATGAGATATAATGATTTTGATATATTTATTATACCTTATGAATGATACTTTTGTGGGAATTCAATAAATATGATAATAGATTAGTAAGATACAATGATTTTGATGTAATTAAAATTAATTTTTGAAACATTAAATTAGTACATATTAATTTATCAATTAAATACTTTAAAATAATAATATTTTATGATCATACTTATATTAATTTAGTGAGGCTTAAGTGTAGTTAGATTTCTCCGCCATAATTAATTTTCATTTTTTTGAAATTTTACTATTGCTAAAATATAAAAATAAAATAAAAGCACAGTACATATAATTTTTTGGGTAAAACTTATCCGCACCGGGTGTTTACACCAAACCAATACATGGAAGTCATGTATTTAAATGTATAGTTCATTTTACTTCATTAAATTACGTAATAATGAATATTGCATTGGTTTGATGTAAACAACCGATCGGATAAATTTTTTCCATTTTTTTATATGGATTATTGGTTAGAAGAAAAAATCTTTTTTTAATAAATACTAAAAGTTAAGAATCCCAAACCAAGATTACTACACTAATACGTTATTTATCTGTAATAACAAAATATTTCTACTAATAAAAATTATAAGTACTAATTTTGAATTTTAAAAATAGATTTTGTTAAATCTCTCTTATATTAAATATATTTATCTATTTTCCATTGATGTCCAAAATTGTTAAATATAAATTCTCACACTTTCCCTACTTCTCAGTCTCCCTCCCTTTGGTCCCTCTGCAGATTTCGCCGACTCCTTCGCTGCCCCCATATATAAAGGGCGCCAGCTATACAGTCAGTCTTACATATCAACATAGCTTTTCTCTTTCGCCGGCGATTTTCAATCACTCCGGCCGCCGGTGATCCCTTGCCTCACTGCTGGTATGTATATATAATGAACTCTGCTATTCTCGTTTTTTCTGTATGTATTTTGTACGGCACATGCTGATCACGGATCACGTCGCCTGAACCCTAATTAGACGCACGTTTTGTTTCCTTTTAATGAAGTTAGTTCTACTCTGATCTGATGTTTTATACTTGATGTTTTATACTTCTAGTTGTTGCTGTATTAATTTATTTGTAGCATAGAGTTGGAGTTGCTTTACTGTGTAGAATTTTATAGCAACAAGGTTTGATGTGTACTGATGCAAAAGTGACATAGGAAGCAGTTTATGCATTAGTCTTATATGCCAATCTCTCTGGAGATTTAATTAATGAAGTAAGTTTAATTTTTTGATGTGATAAATGCCAATTTGCCAATCAGTAGCTATGGTTCTCATTCTGCATTGGTGATGTAATGGGAAGCACCTTTATTAACATTCCTATTCTAAATGCAGTTGAATTCAATCATTGAGTGAGGTCTATTATCTGCCTTAAGTGTCATTGTTGAAATCATGATTGTGGTGAATGCAGCAGACCTTCTAATGGGAATGATACTTTTAGATACAGTAACAGGCTTTGAAACATTATGTTTAACAATCCATACTGTTGGTGTGGTTCCTAAACATAAAATTTAGGAAAGAAAGTTTTACTTAAGAAGAAAAATATGAAATCAGCCGTCTTGTTAGAAATAAGATTAGGTGAGCTACACTAGTTTTAACTTTTAACAACTGGTTTCATTAACATCTTATCTGTCTTGTTTGATCATATGGAATCTTTAATTGAATTGGAATGGATAGACTCAAATGCTTTAAAATACATTTGAGATTTGGTTGGGATATTTTATGAAGTTATTAGGGAAAAAACCCTGTTCTCTATAAACAAAAGATAAACAGGTGCTATTTTTTTGGAGCTGGTCAACTAGACTGAATTACTGATTATGTGATAATACAAAGTTTACATCTTGCTCTTAGTTTCTTTTCTACTTTGTCAATCTATTTGGTAAGCATACAGGATAAAGATCTTCTAGGACTGGTTATACTTCACCACAAATCAATAAACCTTTTTCTTGTTGAGATGTTCAATGAAATCTAGTTGTATCAATAAAAGCCAACTACGGTGGGCTTTTTTTGGGATATTTAGTAGACTGTTGGCTTTTTCTGGGATCTTGAAAAAAACGGATGGTTGCTCATGATCAATCATCTGTATGACAGAATGTGGAATATTGATACTCTTATTTTTTTAATTAGTTGATAGCCTTATTTGGTAGATATCGTTTCTTAGCTGGCCTTTCTTTAGGACTTTGTTGCCTACTAAGCAATTTGTTTTTCTGGATACTCATCCATTGACAGGATGTGTTTGCTTTTCTGAAACTCTTCTTCTAGATACGAAGGAAAAAGGAGGAAGAGAAGTTTTTCTTAATGAATGCTGGAGAAACCATCTTTCTTGCACAAGTTGTTTTGTTTAGAAAATGTGCAAGTGTACTAGAGGTTTCACTGAGTCAATTGCATCTTAAATGATTGAAAGAAATTATGAAAAGGGTGGTAGTTGTTGATGGTGGATCTATGCTTGTTAGATAATTAAATACTACAAAGTAATATATGCACACTTGGGATCATCTGCTCATTTAATGCTTGAGAATTAATTTGTGAAATGAACAGTCTATGATTAATATCACAAAGTTCACAAGGAACACAGTAGAATTTGTAAACTTGTTACCAGGGCTTGTTTCTGCTTCCATGTAGGTTTTGGTTTTCCTAGATAACTATCCGTGGCTAACCAGCAAAGCGTCAAAGAATGTATGCATCTTTGGATTAGAGGCAAACCTGAGACTTTTTCTTAAAACTGGAGAAGTTAAGCTTTTTTCGATTAGTGAAATACACATTAGGCCTAGTTCCTATCCAGGAACCTTCCGAGCAATTAGTACTAGAGTTTCTTCTACTTTATGTTGATCTCAGGTATAATTTATGCATCTGAGTGAAAATTAGTAGAATAATTGAGATAGGCATCACTAGAAGTATTTCATTTCGTTTGCTCTTTTAGTCTTCAATTTTTCTTGATTTGCTATGTATTAGGCTTTTTTAGGTTAGGATGTTTTAACATTGGGCAATTCCTAGTCATGTAAGTAATTTTGTCTAATATTCTTTACAGTACATCTATTTGCTGCAATTTTTGTAACGCAATGGCCATCTGTGATGTCCATAAATATGATTTCCGGGTAGTGTCTCTTCCAGGTTATGTCTACGGATACATGTTATATTCACTTTTTCTAGTCTCTTTTTCGTTTCTTCTGTAAAAACACATCTTTTGCAGTTCTTGTCTGCCATAATGAAGATATACTACACAAGCACCACTCATACCACCTGCATATAGAGATATATCTTTCTTGGCTGCAGATGATGTTAATTTGGGATGTCAATAACTAATTGATAACTTTTGCTGCAGTTTGATTTTATGAACCATTAATTGAGAATCAATGCCGGTTGCAAAGCTCAGCATTGGTGCTACTCCAGCTGCAATGAAAGCAGACGAGGGAAATGATCCTCTTGATACCTTAATTAGGCAAGCCATGGGCAAGGAGCCTCTTTTTTCTTTCTCAAGAACAGGGGATGGGCCTGTCCAGTGGATTCAACTGCTTAATGGATTAGAGCAGCAAGGTACCAAAGTAACATAAATGAAAGGACTGCATTCACAGTATACAGCATTCTCTAGATTCTTGTGCATATTAGATAAGTGGGGTCAGGGAAGTCACCAATATTTCAATTGGTTTGATAATCTTGTGGTGTTAGAGAATGTCATGCATTGGTCCATACTTTTCTTTTTGATGTGAACACTTGAACCTAATTAGTAACATGAAAAGGACTCAAAATTGTTTACATATTGAGCTCTGGTTGAAACCACGAGAATTGATTGACTTATGTGGCTCTTTGTGCAGATAATGCTGGTGGTTGGCCTATGCTAACACCAGCGAAATATCAGAAGTGTGAAAAATGTTCACGGGAATTTTATTCCCCTATAAATTATCGAAGGCATATGCGTTTACATCGTCGAGCCTTAAACAACTTCGATAAGGTATATCTAGATATTTTTTTTTTGTATAGCTTTATACTCCCAGAGAAGGGGGAAAAAGGTTTCTGTTTGCATATGTAAATGACCATTTCCAATTTAATTTCCCATCTGGTGAGTTTTGCTATTTCTTATTATAAAACTTAGTGCAGATTTGTTTACATGTCAATAATTTGAGTGTGGATGTGCTGCCATGTGCATCTTGTTATATTTTCAATTTTGCAGGAGTCTCGCAAATATAGGGATCTGCTGGGAGCATTCTGGGATAAGGTACTCCCCCATCTCATCTCCCTAAATTTTCTCATATGGTGTTTTTCTGTGTCCATTGTTCCATAATGGTAATTTATGTTTATGTAATTTTACTTGCAGCTCTCACTTGATGATATTAAGGAAGTTGTATCATTGCATGATGTTTCAATAAAGGTAATTACCAGATTCCCTTTCCCTCTGTTTAGGTATTTATTTCCCTGGAATTTGAAGCAGTTCTTTACAATGACAACAACAACATACCCAGTGTATTCACACAGAGTGGGGTCTGGGGATTTGAAGCAGTTCTTTAAAATGAAAATTTGACGCATAAATATAAAGTGAAGATCATCATATTACTTGCAGTGATTATAGTAGGATTATTGGTGATGTGCTATAAGGTGCTTCTTACATTTCTTGACACCTATATGTGTGAAGTAACATACTTGTATTCTGCATGTTCTACCTTTTCTCTATGAGAAAAATATAGGCTTAGTTCTTATGTTAGGGAGGTGGCGACTTATAATAGTCACTGATGATCACCACACAAATAAATTGCTAACTGCAGAGATTTAAGGATCTGTGTTTTGTTCAGACTACCTCTTTAGTCATATAAATGTCTATCCATGCTAGATTCCTTTAGCTTGTATGTATGACAAGCTTAGAACTGGTGGTAAAACTGTCTAAAGTGACACTGTTGAAATGTTGTATATGAGAATATTCTAATGTGCCATTCTGTGACACTGTTGAAATGTTGTATATGAGAATATTGTAATGTGCCATTCTGCTGACCTTCAGACTTAAAGAAACATTCTGTGGTTGTTACTGTCTTTCAGGATCTTTCTGGATCTTCACTTGTTCAGGACCTGGCAACATCTATGCGAAAACCGGCGGTCTGGACTCTTCCCCAAGATTATTATAAGGCTGGCTTAGCTTTGTTGGTAAATAATCTATTTCCACTCCCTGTCAAGTTCTATCGATACCCTTTGATCAAGAAGAGCCAATGACGATGCTCATTGTCAATTTGCAGGACCTCATCCAAGGTATACCTTCCAAGCTTACCTCTGGGGAGTTATTTAGCGTCCTTGATGATGCTAGCGAAAGAACATTTTTATGTGCTGGCACAGCTGAGTCTCTGCAAAAATATGTTTTTGATGGGGATGCTTCCAAAAAAGGTCCTGAGCTGAAAAACTTGGTAGCTTGCACTAGCTTCCTTTTTGAACAGAAACTGGTAGGTCTTTCTACCTCACCTCTTAATTCCTTCTTGTCTATTTCTTGAGAACTGGCCAGCTTTGCGTGTTGTCTATATGAAATGCCACCATATTGCATGAAATGATATTTTGGGTTCTGTTCTTAATATTTTCTGAAAATGCTGTTAATTGCTAAGCACTCTCTGTTTAGTTTTTCCTTTCTTTGTATCAGACTGACCTTGTCCTTCAAACCAACATGCAAAGTGACTTCTGTCTTGTTATGCGCAGGTAAAAGCATGGTTTGCAGACAAAGATGCTGAAGCTTTGAGATGCCAGAAGTTGCTTTTTGAAGAGGAGGAAGCTGCTCAAAAAAAGTGAGCACTTTTTACCATATCTTTTGTTCTCTGATATTGCCTTTTCATGTGTCCCACTAGTGATTATTGCTTTCTACTGATCATCATTTTTCTGATGTTCTTAGTAAGCAGTCAGTAATTTATGATGTGGTATTTCATATTTTCCCTTTCCCTCCTTTATTGTACTAAGAATTATGGCTCTTGGTTGATTATTATTTTTATGATGTTTTGGTGTGGCTAGTCAGTAATTGATAAAGAAGTATTTTTTTTATCGTATGCAATGAAGTGTTAAAAGAAAGTCTACATACTTGGTGTTTGACTTTTGAGAAAAAAAAATTGTTGTGAAGTTGTGGTCTTGGAGTTTATTCCCTCCTTTCTTGAAGCAGAATAGGATATTGCATTTTGAGTAGCAAACAGTTTTTACTTTTTCATTTGGTTGTCAATCCCTGAAATGGTAAAGCAGATCTAAAAACCATTTTCACATGATTTGAGGATTCAGGTTCTTGCATTTACAATCCTGTTTATGTGGAGAAAACTGTTTGACACGCGTAGCGTATCCTGTTCTACTTCAAATGAAGATTTTATCACTTGCGTAAAAATAAAATTACACAATTTGTCGCTGGGGCTTTGATCTAGACACTATTGGTACCCAAACTGTTCGTCACTAGCCCTTGCGGGCTTCATGGTTATAAAACAAAAAGATGCTCCCTCCGTTCAAAAATAGTTGTCCACTATTGACTTGATACACTTTAAGAAACAAAAAATAATAAGAGGGGGGGGGGGAGGTTATATACTATAATACCCTTTTAATATATTAAATTTAATGCTTTAGGAAATGTATTAGATATTGAATTAGAATGCTATCTAATAGCAAGGGTAAAATGGACACAAAGTATTGTTGGACATCTATTTTTAGTACTAGACAAGTAAAGATGGACGGAGGGAATACATGATTATATATTCAGCTTTGCAGCAACTCATTTTTGCCATCATTCTTCTTATTTTGTTGGTAGGCAAGCTGAGTTGTTGGAAAGGAAAAAACAGAAAAAGCTCAGACAGAAGGAACAGAGAGAAAGGGAGCAATCAAATTGGGAAAGAGGTGATTTGGAGGTTTCAATAGCAGAATCTTCCATCCTTTCAGCTGCAGTATCTGATTCCAACTCAAGTACTCCCGAAGTATCTGACGATACCTCCTCCTGCCTTGAACTTGTACAATTCTCTAACAATGAAGTTATGGACATTGAAGCACAACTTAATCTCTCTAACCAGCATCTGGATCTGGTAGAAATTCAGGATGTTGAGCCCCACCCAGTATCTGCACAGAGTCGACGGCATTTCCCCCATACCCAGTGGCAAGTGCCAAAGTCACAAAGAATGGGGCGAAATGGTTCCCATAACAACCAGAATCATCAAGTACAAAAACTTGAACCTGTGCAGAAGCATGGAGTTTTTAAAGACCGAGGTGCCCCTGTTAATAGCAGTAAGATTTGGACAAAAAAAATTAGAGTGCTAAATGGTGAGCGCTTTAGACCGGAGCCACAGAAGGAGGCAATAAACCAAAATCAGAGTAACTGTGAAGTGATGATTGGTTCTATTTCTGTTCCAATGAAAAATTGCAGCATTCCCGGACTGGGTAACTGTCCTGCTGTAGAAAGAGACAACTTCGACAGCCATGCAGAACCAGCCATGACTAAAAAGTGTAATCTTGCAGTGAAACCAGCAAAGCAAGATGCTCTTCAGGGTGGGTCAAATGGGGCAGCTGGGAAGCTCTGGAGGCCTGTGAGCAGGCATGGAAGTGGACAACATCCTGAAGAGGCTGTGATGAGTGGAAAGTTGGATAGCCAGATTTCATCCACTGAAAATTGTTTGCGATCGTGCTCCATGGACAACCCCACTGGCAAAAGTAAGAATTACACATGTCAGGTTTCAGATGGTAATGCTCATCAAGGTCTGGGATTTTGCAGTACTTCTGCAAAAGCTTTTCTCTCTCAGAGTATGTTCCCTATGCCGTTATCCGTGTTTGCTCTCTAAGTTTCTACTGACTTATTTTCCGCTTCATTTTCGTCTGACCTGTCTGCAAATGAATGTAGGATGGAAGGAGGCTATCTCCGGGGATCATGTTACATTAGTCCTTTCCAATGACACCGAAGTTTCTGGACATCCAGATGCACAAAACAGCAGTTCAGAAGCAGCCCCATCATCAGATGATCAGGAGCATGGCGTTCTTGTCAAAGCTGATAACCAGCAGACAAATACTGGAGTTTCTAATGTATCTTCCCATGGCAATTCTAAACTTAAGTTTAGGCAGAAGCCTGATAAGTCTATTAAGACAAGGTACATTCCAAAGCAAAAACCATAATTTAGGATACAAGTATTTCTTGATTAATACCAGATTGTGCAGTTTTTAGTCAGTTCAGCAGAGGTTCCGTTTTACCTGTGGTCTTCTGTCACAGTTACAGTTGAAGTAAGGTTTTCTAGAGTAGCTTATATCCCGACTGCTTCTCGGGAGTTGCTGCTGCATTTTGGCTAGGGTACCCTTCTTTTTGCAGCTTACAGATTCTGTAACAAGCTGGGTTTTAAAAAAATTTAGTCTCATTGCTCATTATTTTCTGCTATGGCAGCTCGCCAACTTCTCATTTTAGTTTGAACAATATATGATTATAGAAACAATTTTTGATAAAATGGTCCCAGCTTTTCACAGGCCAACTGCTTGTCTTTCTTTTCTGAGCTCTCCTGCATTTTTGGTGCTTATTTGCTATGTTTGATTGCCCCTTAGGGTTGTCGGGTTTTTGATTTGATGTTCTGTCGAGTTGGCAATTGGTGCTTGTGGTCCTTTTAGTATAATACACATGCAAATCAACCCTTCCCTTCCCCTCATTTATAGCCTTCTTTCTTTTATTATTTTGTTTAAACATTTGGTATTTGAGATTTACTGTCTCGATTAATCTTGAGTTGCATCCAATTAGCCTGCTAAAAGGTAGCACTTCCTCTTACGCCTGCATTTCCAGGCTTCCACTGGGTTGAGCTTCGACGAATAGACTCGCTAAAAGGTAGCATTTCTACAGTTGGGATCCCATTGGATACTGCCGTACTGGCTGTGGATCGTATTCTTCCCTCTAAGAAAACGAATACGCCCCGAATGTGATTTTATTCATCGCGACTTACAATATTGTCAGTTTTCTATTTCAAAGCTTCAAGTAAATATCAAGGAGTGTGACTCACTGATATACCTAGTGATCTGTTTCTCAAGTGTTGTTTGGGATGTTATTCACAGATCGATAATGCTTTAGCTGGTTAATGTTATTATATATGACAAATATAATGCCACAAAATACATATAACGAATAGTGGTAGGTACATGCCACTTTTCTGATAGACCCTTGTAATCTCTAGAATAGTGGTGGGTACATATCTTTAGGTAATCCCAAAAATAGTGGTGGGTAGATGTACACACAGACTCAAAAGAGAAATACAAATCCATTTATATGTCACCATTTATATACATACTAAAACTAGTTGAATCCTTTGCAAGATGAAAACAAAAAATTAAACATTAATCAATCTTTTGATTTGCGGCCGCAGTAGTATATCTTAAAGGCCTTAGGAAGATACACAGGCAACAAAAAACAAAACAAATTAAAACACCAAAACACCATATTAGCAGTAGCTAATCCTCTACCCATATGCACCCTCCTCAAATTCCCTCCATATTCTTCATCCACTTTCGATATTTCAGTCTTCAACCACTCCATAATCGTAAAAATCCTCCTCGAATTGTAAAAAACTGGAACAAAAACTCTTATAGGCAGCGAAAATTGATCGGTAAACGTTAATCCTTCCATGAAAACTTGACTAGCCAGCAAGAAAACATGTGGGGCTGCTGCCTTGATACCTTCTTTATCTCCCTCGTAAATTCCTTCGAAAATATAGAGTATCGGGAGAAATAACCCAACCAGAGCTCCAATCGAAACATAAAGATTTAATACTCTGTTTTTTTCGCCGAAAACAGGGGGCTGCTCTGTTTTAGGAGAGATTTGGGGAAAGGCAATTTTGGAGATGAAGTAGATGTAAATTAGGGAGAATAGAACGAAGGAGAAATCTTCAATACTCACCATACCACTTGAAGAAAAGATGATTATGATTGCGAGGACGTTGAGCTGTCGAAAAGTGAAAAATCCTCTGTTTTTTTGTTGTGTTCTTTTCTGGGAATTGTTCATGATTTGTTCAGTGTTCTCCTCTTCAAGAATGTCACTACTTGGACCAACTCCACCTGACATTTTTTTTTCTTTAACAAATTTTGTTGTTTTTTTATGGTGATTTTTTTTGGTTGTTGAAGATAATGAAGAACTAAGAAAGTGACTGAGAGGAGAAAGATTTAAGGGGAGGAGATCATGAGTACACGTGCTAGTTGGAGATTTTGGATAAAATACGTGGCTGAAAAGAGATGACGTAGTGGAGATATTAGTTATATCCTTATACAGTGTTTTTTCTTGAAGTCAAGTTTTTCGATAAATGAATATGAGTTAATTTACTTTGATTGGATTTCTAGAGGATGGGTGCGTACAGGGTAAAACTTTCGCTCTTATGCAATAGCTCGTAAATCACATAGGACAGGTAATTCGCACTAGGCAAGCTCGGTGCAATGAGTTAGATTCAGAAGGCAAACCCCTTGCTTTCGCTGACAATTGATTTCAAACTTGAGACTAACCACTGGACCACCCCGAAGGGTATGAAGGGTGCACTATATTATAAAAAGGTTGATCTAAGATGTAATTTTAATCGGTTCGACATTTAGGTGCTAAAAGAGGTCAAGGTAAATATAAAATTCAAATATCTAACCTTACATAGAGAGAGGTACACCCTGTTATTAGCATTATAGTGTGAGTTCATACATTTATATAACATAACACTATTATATATGATCTCAAAAAAAAAACATGAGTTTACGTAAATCGATGACCGCTCCTTAAATACGTCCCTGCATTTATGCATGATATTTGTGAAAAGACAATTAACGATAATCTACTATTAATGAGAACAACATATAAATAGTATTTAGTTAAGAAATATTTATTATTATTGGTATTATCATAGATTTTTTAATTAGGTTATTGTATTCCGTGTGATACAAATCAAAAGAATTCTGTTGTTAAAATTGGTAAAGAAAATATCATATGGAATTTGAATTATTTTTTTTATTGAAACAAAATATCTGTATCTTAACTTTGAATATCTTTTATCATTTTATTTTAAATAACTATAATTTTTATAGTAATATATTCACTAACAATTAATCTCAAAACAATTACATAATACTTTTAACAAAATTATGAAGGGAAAATTGTATATAATAGCAAACTAATAACTTAAAATAAATGGAATATCTAGGGTTTGATTTAATTGTGCTCCATAGCAAACGTTTGCAAAAAATTGTCAGGCGCCTCTCTCCCGAATATCTCGCTCGCCACTCTCCTCCAATCTCTCGCTCGCTTCCTCACTTTTTATACAAACACAAGTGTATACAAATTGTTTCTAATTATATAAAACATAGAAAATTGTATGAATACATATATTTTTGTTCCCCTCTCTCCCCTCTTCCAGATCTCACTCGCCATCCTCGCCTTTCTCACTTATACAAACAGAAGCGAAAGGTATAAATTGTGTTTATGTTTGTATAAAGCGTAAGAAAATTGTATATACACACGCAAATACATATATTTTCGTCCTATACACTTATAATTATACAATAAAAATTCTCCCCTGCCCAATTTCTTTTGTCTTTCTCTCTTTCTCGTTTTATACAATTTTCAAATTGTATCTAATTTCTCTTTTTCTCGTTTTATACGATTCGATTCAATTGTATATTCCTTGTCCAGTCTTTTTTGTCTTTCTCTCTTTCTCATTTTATACAAATTCAAATTGTATATAATCGTTCTATACACTTATAATAATACAATTCGTTTTATACACTTTATTTTTATACAATTTTCTGTCCATGTGTCTTTCTCTTCTTGTTTTATACACTTCGTTTTATACAATTTGCTTCAACTGTATATGTATAGCGAATTATACAGTTTCTATGTTTGCTATGAAACGCAATTATGTAAACTTTGTTATAGCATATAAATATGAATTTTTTATTTGCTATATGTGAAAGTTGCCCAAGAATAAAATAACTAGGTTAAGGGCTTTGTGTTTGTGTAAGTAGGCACATGTCAATTGGCGGTCGCGTTGGGGCTGTGGTGCGACCGTGACCTACTTCTTCCTTGCCATTAAAAAAAAACCATATACTATTGAAACCCACTTTACAACATTACACAAAAATATAATGAAACTCCATGTGAATTGCTACTATTTTCTATTTATAGACAGACAGCTTTTGTTTGCTATTTTATAAATAATAGTTTTGCAGTAAGGTGTCAGTTATAGTTAAATATAGATCATGAAGAGTAGTGTTTGTCAGTTTGACACCTTGGTTCTTACTTACTCTTTTGGATTATTCAATTTTTGCAATTTCTCCAAGAACAGTGCCGGTCTCTATTTACTTGTCTATATTTTTTTTATACCTGTTTATTTTAACAAATCAAGAAAGAACAATAATTTTTTTCCTAATATGCTCTTATTTAATTCTACAAAATTTCTAGTACTACTAAGTAGTGATGTATGCTTTTTGAAACCAGAAAATACATTAATTTCTAGTACTACTAAGTAGTGATGTATGCTTTTTGGAACCAGAAAATACATTTATTATACTTGGGGAGTTACATAATCTTTTAAGCTAAGGGTAAAATTATAACCAACCTATAATAATAATTGGTGTCTTGATATGTGTGTGTCAACTCTAAAGTGGACAACTAAATAGGGACAGAGGGAGTATATGGTGTCGAGTTTCGCTCGTAGAATTTGAAACACCGGAGCAAAAGCTATTCTTCAGTTACAGGACTGAAAAGTGTCTAGTTATAAATAGAGTGGGGAAAGGGAGGAAGAAGGAGCCACAAGCTTCTATTTTTGTACATTTAATATACAATGGTGTTAGTCAAGTAGACTTCGTTACACAATTATTTTCAAATCCCTTTAGCAATTTCATGGGAAGGGGGAATGATCATGATACATTCCTTTTATGGGAAGAAAGAGAGCAAATTTAAATTAAAAAATGAAACAAAATAACTAAAAAAGGATGGGAGGTTACAACAAACATTTGGACTATATAATTAAGAGAAGATGGAAAAATCAAAACCATGGTTTAAAAAGAAACTAGGAATGTAGTGCAAAACTGGAAACTGTTAATCTCAGCTTTTTGAAATGCACAAGTTTTGCAAATTCCATAGTCACAAACAACAGAAACTTTCCTTCTATTCTGATATTTCAGTACACTTTGAGAACCTGGCGTGTATCCAGGGACGCGAACTTGCTATTGGCAGCTTGACAGGAAACTTTACATGAAATGGATACCAAAGTTCTTTGTTGCAACAGACAGACAACCTGGCATTTTAAGCTCAAGCTGTATACAAAAAAAAAAAACGCTTTGTCGTTTGTCCACCATTTCCATCACTATCCCCGGTCCACTCCTGCTGCAAAGACAACAAACTTCTTTTTAGAGACAAGCTTCTAGCACAAAACAGATATTTGTTTAATAGAAAGCCATTTCATGTTGATTTCGGGTCATTCTGTTTATTTTTTCATACGGAGGAAGTGCAAAGCAAATCAATAGTAATATTAGTCCCAACTAGAACCCAGCCACAAAACTGTACACTCCTTGATAAACTATCCCATCTCTTGAAACAAATAGTGAAGTGCAACACCCCAACCAAGGGGAAATGCTTCACCTAGTTGGTTTCCAGATGGACATGTCTCACTCAGGAAAAACTCAAGAAAAGAGGCCTACTCTGTATGATTACTGTTCAGGTATGACACATGGTTCTCAGCATTTCTGAAGAGCCCTGGGTGATGCCAGAACATACTGCTGATCTTTTGAGTTGTTCGATGGGGTGTATAGTACCTGCTTGTGTCTGGTTGGCTATTTAGAGAGAAACCTCAGGTGTCATGAATATTACTAACATTATTCAGAACTTTAAAGAAAAATGCATTAACATGTTGTATTTTTGGTGAAAAGAAGAAGGTAGAAGAAGTAGAACAGTTGGTAGATTTCAAGGATCTATGTGATAATGAAAATAGCTTGTAATTTTTTTGGAGGTAGCCAGCACACCCTTAATGCTGAAAAATACGACTTTACCTTTATATATAAAAAAAAGAAGAACATTCCCATAGCCTAAAGTTAATGATGAAGACTCTAAAGTTAAATTCAACTTCTTTTAAATAGCCTAAAGATTCTTGTACTTTTGGTATTTAGAATGATAGAAAGAGTCTCCTTGAAACTCCAGTCTTACGCAGAGGATTCTTTTCAGCAAGATCTTTCCAAAAGAATATTGTACTTCCCTGAACACTCGGTTTGGATGGTTGTTGCGTAATGTATTGTATTGTATCATACTATATTGTTTTAATGAATACAATGTTTGGATAGATTACTCATCTCCATCGATACATGATGACTCATCCATAATTTGAATGATAAATCTACAGAAAAGTAGGGTACGGAGTAGAGCTACTTTGAAAACGTAGGGTAAAAAATAAAATAGAATTATTAAATAGTAAAAAGTAAAGACAAAATGAGAAGAAAATACTAAGCATACCATCCAAACAAGGTGTAAGTTATCAATAAATGTTTGGTTCAGGAGAAGTAAAAGATCTACCTGTACATCTCTTCATGGAACCATTTCCGTTCATGGAAATTGGTCCAAGCCGTTTACTCTCCTGACCCAAAGACAAAATCTGTTGTATCCTATCTGGCCAGACAGAGTCTAGTCTCCGAGCAAAATCCTCAACCTCCCTGCAATATAGAAATACAAAACAAATTAGAAATCACACATCTTACCATGGAAACTTTATAAGAATTCTTGCCCCATACAGACGATAGCAGCCCATGCCAAGAGATATATGGAGACATCTCGCTGTTATAGATAGTAATCACACAGACAGAGGCCTCTCACTCCAAAGACAGAAACTCAGATGGAACTCCTCCATTTTTCAAGGACAAAAAATAGGAAATGACCACTGCTACATAATAAAGATTTATCAACTCTTATCCATGCACTCTAACACGTGGATGATATGACAGTTCCACATCATTTAAATAAATCCATATATACTATAATAGGTAAGCAGATTACAGCTAGAAGAATCCAAGCATTTTAACATTGCTGTACTTGCAGTTAGCACAATTAGGAAAGCTACCAGTATACAAAATCAAGCAAGACATTAATGCCAGTAAGGGTTGAAACTTGTACGAAGGGAGCAGGTCAAACAAATGAAACAGAGAAAATTCATCGACTTGGATGGACAAAAGACGGATCGTCAAAAGTGTGAACGATATTAGATTCAGTTTTAGAATCTAAAGTTTTTCCCAGGGGATCATGGATCTATTACACAGGAAAAGTCAAGCTCCCCAAAAGCATGGGATGTTGGGAAGATTCTATCTCCAACCTTTTCTCTTTCTTTTCTTTTCTTGGTAGAGGGGGTCAGTTATATGCATAACCGGGCTAAGTTAACCTTTAAGCCATACAGTATGCCCTGGAGTATGCAATCCTTCGGGCTTACCAGAGAACAAGGGATATACACAATTCCTTATCAAAAAAACAAAGGGACGGGGGATGTAGATAGTTCCTTATCCAAAATATGAAGGAAACAGACAGTTCCAATGAGCTTCTTAGAACAGGTATGCAACCTCTGCAGAAATAGGAAGTGCGGTACACTACTCGTAGGGAAGTAGTCTTCCCTTTACCCAAATAAACATTACCAAAATCTATCAAAAGAGAGAGATATAAACATAAATAATTTATCACGAGAAATGCAGTCATGCCATATAGTCAGAATAACAAAGTATATCTCTAGAACACTAATACAAGATGAACGAACCTGTCAATTTCTTCCTTCCTTGCTGGATCTAACTCATCATCAATATCAAAATCATCCAAGTCGAGCTTAGATGAAAACATTGCAGACGGTGAGTTTTGCAGCTCAGAATTTCTACTTGGAGAAGACCCATCACTGGTGTCACCATTTAGGCAGCCAGATGTAAGGCAATTAGATTCCTGAGTACCAGCAAGGATCATATCAAAAAAATAGAAGATAGTTACAAGAAACACACTCTTCTCTTACACTGCGAGCATAAAACATAATATAAAGAAACAGAAAAGAACCTAGAGTACATGAGATACCAACCTTATTGTTGTTTCCAGCTTCATTATTTGAAGACGAATTTCTAGCTTGTTCTTTTCTCCCTCGAGATTTCTTTTTATTTTTTGTTACTCTTACAGCCTTTGAGTCTGCAAAAAAAGATAATCATGATACAGTTAAAAGAAGGAACTTGTCACACACAAGACAAGAACAGGGTTCTCAAAACGATAAAGGTTGGTTAAAAAACTATTCTATTTCAGATAGGGGCTTGCAAACACAAAAAGTATACAGTTCCACATATTTATTAGCTAACCTACTCATGTGCATCTACTAATGACAAAGTCAAGTCCTTCAGACAAAACTAGATTACAGTATTATAAGGTCCGGCGACCATACAGACTACAGATATGATGATTATGCAGCAAAACATATTTACTTATTGGAAAAAGAAACGCAATTGATTCATTGAAAGCATAAGAACGGATGGCCCTGATCATAGTTTTGGCAAACTATATACTCCCTCTGTCCCAATTTATATGGTCACTTTCCTTCTTAGTCAATCCCAAAAACAATTCTATATTTAGTAATTTAATTTCAAAGTGCCCATTACCCTAAATGAAATGATTTACAACCACACAAATATCTATGACTTATCTTAGACCACAAGTTTCAAAAGTCTTTCTTTCTTAAACTCCCTACGAAGTCAAACTGTCATATAAATTGAGAGGGAGGGAATGGAAGCTATGATGAGCAAATCCCCCCCCCCCCAAAATTGTAACTAGAGGTGGTAGTTCAAATATCTTACTTATATAATCTGTAGAAGTTAGTGCAACTCTACACAACAAATGAGAGTGTAAATGAAGTCCACAATTGTACCTTGATCTCCACTATTTATGAATGACAAAAGATCATCAACTGATCTTTCATCTACGCGGGGCTCTTCTTCTACATCAACATTCTGGAAAATCAAAATGAAAATCAGTTAAACATTAATGAATTAATGCAGAATGAGAGATGCATATACAATCACACAATAATTACCGATATAAATAAACATGACTAGAGATTACAATGTGAGATAAATGAAAGCACCTTTAGTTTCTTTCTGTCATATAATTCTTTCCTTTTTCTTGCATAGAGTCGATTTAGAAGGCGAATACGTGGATCATCCGTCATATTTCTCAAAGGTTCCAACTTCTCCTCCTGAAGAAATACCACTTCAATGTAAGGACAACCATAATATGGTAGTAGAAGGATATCTAAGTTCTCTGCAAGTGAGACAGACCTCTGTTAGATCATCAGGCAAATGGAAAGTTTCACGTATTTCCTCGGGAGTTTTGCCTTCGATCACCCGAGCAAGTGCACGGCTCGTAAGGTCAACCACAGGCCTTAGCTGAAGACTGTCAGCAGCAGAAGCCAAATCACATAACGTCTTGGTATCTAACCGGACAAACTTCTCATCATGTTTCTTGCGCTCCTAGGTATGTAAATGACAACTGTTACACTTAGTGGAAGCCAAATGATTGAACATCATGTTACATAACCATACTAAGCCCTGATTTTCCTTCATTATGTGTATGAGGTTGTTGTTTGGGGGGGGGGGGATGCATTGCTTTAAAAGAAGCAAGAAAGAGACCTTATTAGAACGGCCAGGAACTTGATGGAACCGACAAAACTCCAGTATTAACTCTAAGTTAGCAGGATTGACTCGTTCAGGAAGTAATATTGCACAATTTTTCGAAGATCCCTTGCCATTTTGAAGTAATTCCCTGCATATCACAGGGCAAAACATGGCAACTTCTTCCTCCACTTCTTGGATTGAACCATCAGCAGTTTCGAGCCAGATGTATGACTTCATCTGTATAGAATTAACAGCAGCGCAAATTTAGCAGAAGATCTTGGACAAGGTTGCCTGATTGAAAAATAATAAAGGGAGATCATTGGAAATGCAATAAAAATCTATTCCCACACCTTGGACAGTGATGCAGGATGTCACACTCCATTCCCATGCAAAAAAGGATTTTGGCCATTATCCAAAAAAATTACTATTTCTTTAGATGAAGAAAGGGATGGTTCCACTTATCTCTACCCTTCATGCTAAAGCAGTCTTTATCAGTTCTCAAACAGGATCATTTAAATGCTTACAACATTTCAGGGCTGTGATCTATATAATGCATCTTGTGTCGTGGCACAACATGCCATCAATAAACTAAGAAACACCTAGCTCTTCCATGCAGTATCCAATTCAAATTTAAGATTAAAAAAAAGTATGCAGCATAGCCAGTTCATCTTAACACAAAACCACTACTATTCCCGAATCATGGGATCTCATAACACCTTAAGTTAACGCAACTCACAACCTGACCAAGCAACTGATATAAGACAGCCTTAAAAGGAATGTGATTGGATGAAGATAAAAGGAATAGAAGTTAAGAGTCTCCTAAATTCGTAAAGATCATAACCAAGTAGCCTTTTTTACTAGATAAATACATCCAAGTGTCATTTGAACATAAAGAAGTTATCTCATACCTCTGGTTTGACGATCGCCATAGGACCTCCAGATATCAGCTGATAAATCTGATAAAACTGTTTATGGGCCTTCTCAGAACTACGGTATAAATAAAGTTTCAACCTTAAAAGTGTCGATGTTATGAACAAGACAGCAGCTTTATTCCTTCAGAAGACAAGCATCAGTAACATACATCAAACCATCGTAAGTAAACCTCTCCGAATTCCAACGAGACATGCACCTTCAGGGAGATTGTTTCATCAGTAGTATATTCTTCTTAAAGAAAAAACATAGCAGGGTTGATCAAGTTACATAATTAACAAACACTAATTTTTTTTTAAAAAAACATATGAATCATAATAAAAGGTAAGTTGGTTCATTTCCATTTTTTGCCTATAAGGGTTTTTACTTCTATATGTGCTTGTTTTCCTTACTTAATTGTTCATTTCTATATCAATTCCACCATCACATCCCTCCCCCTAAAGAAAAAGGGAAAATTTATAAGTGGAATAATCAAACAACAAACAATCCCCAGAAATGAAATTTAACAGAAATGTAACAAAATTTCACTTCAATTGCTAACCCATGTATGTGTAAAAGCTCATCAACATTTCTCAATTAAAACCTAATGAAGAACACAAAGTAACACCAAAAATCAAGAAACGGTATAAAATAAACACCCACCAACTAAAAAAAAACCCAATTAAACAACTCGATTTTTACACGAAATTAACACCAATTCACCGATAAAGAACCAATTTTTTAGTGTAAAACAAGGTAAATAAATTCATAACATAAAAAGGTGAAAACAGAAATGAAAAAAAATACCTCAATAAACAATGCAGTCATCTATGCCGCAACAGAGATAAAAGCTGGAGGATTAAAACAAAAATCCCAGAGAAATAGGTAGGGTTTTAAACTAGCAAGAAAAAGAGAAGAATGAATTTTTTTTTTCTCTTCTTTTTTGGCTCGACGTTTGTTTTTTTTTTTTTTTCTCTTTGTTATTTCTTTTTCGATTGGAAGGATAGTAGTTTCTGTAATTGCTTAGGTTTGTTTACCTGATAATAAGGCCCCCTGACTGTCAATGGTGGTTTAGCAGATTTGGGCGTTTAGGGCTCTGTCTCTCAACAAGAATGGTGGCTGCTGCTGGGTTTAGGAAGGAGAAGAGACAGCCTCAGCCTACTGTTTTTTATTTATTTTATTTTCATTTTTCATTTTATCCTTCTCTTTTTCATTTTTTCTTCAACTTCTTTTGTTTTATTATAAAATAGTCTTGTCACATTAATAACTCATTTACTTTCATTAAGATCAAGAATATGAATTAAAATTAAAATATCATAATATAAATATTATTTGTCTAAATATTAAAATATAGTTTTTACGTCTAAATATTAAATTATTACGATTGTTTGTTTTCAATATTTGAATGTGCATAATATTTTTTTAAAAAAATAGATAGTAAATACTATATCAATAAAAGTTATAATCTGAACCTAAAATACTTCTTTTAAACAATTGTTTCAAGAATAAAATTATGAAAAAAATTATTTATTTTCTCAAACAATTTTTTCTCAAGAAACAATGATAACTTCTTTCAAAAAAAAATTTGACAACAAACGAATTGTAACAAGAAGGGTTCTTCATAAATATCAATTCACCCTAGAATATTTTATATATTAGAAATATTAAATAGATACTTGTAAAAGATTATGAAAACTTACTTATTCAAAAGAAAGGTACTTGGTTGGAAAAGAAGAGAAAGAAACTTGAAATTTGTCGAGAAGAGAAGCAAGGAAGAAGAGAGTTTATTTATGAAAAGAACGATTATTATTTTAATATAGTCTGGGTCATATTAAGACTCTGTTATAGATCTGATTCATTCGGACTCATAGAGATCCATTAAGAGTTTTTTTTTTTTTAAAGAAACAAATAAACTTAATGGAATGAATTTTAATGATTAAGATTCAAACCTAAAAATCAAATGACCATTAAGTGCAGATAAATGAGACCAAAAATTATACCGTTGATTTATAAATTGGACGTTGGAGTCACTATGAAGATTAATTGAAAATACTATTGATCTTACTGAGAAAAATATTAGATAAAGGAGAGACTATTGACGTATAGAACAAGCTTGTAATAGTAGAAAGCTCACCAAAATAGGTTTACAACGTTCATTACGCATTTCCATGTTGATCTATAGATTGTATGTTTGATTCGCCATGGAGACTATGTGGAAATACAATTGTTGATTCTCATAAAAAAGTAAAATAACAGAGAGATTATTGATTTATAGAATAGGCTTGTGACAGTAAAAAGATCACTAGAATAAATTTTGATGCTTGTTAAGCATTTTCATCGTCAATTCACAATTAGGCATTTGAGTCACCATGAAAATACTATTGGTCCTCCTAAAAAAATCATATAAAGAGAGACTATTGATTTATAGAATAGATTTGTGACAGTAAAAGACTCACCAAAATAAATTTAGAATGCTCATTAAGGATGTTAACTATTGATCCATGGATTTGTCGTTTGAGTAACCACAAAGATTACGTGTGAAAAGAATAAGGGAGAGACTATGAAGAGACAAAGTATGTTCGGTCATGTGAGATAAAAAGATGATACTGTGAAATAAATATATGTTATATGATACACGTAAGTTAGATTAGATGAACTTTTTCAAGATACACTGTATCCAAATATATAAAATTTGCATGTATCTGAAATTTATTGACTCTCTTATTCGTCTCTCTCATTTTTTCTCCCAGCTTGCTTCTATTCCTTTCTTGTTTGTCTCTCTTCATATGTATCTATATTTCAGTTGGTATATGAATTTCACAAATGTTGAACCTATCCTAATCAAGAATGTTACTTATATTGATGATATTCATAGGGTTAGATGGATAAAATAAGAGAGGGATCACATGAATATAATTGAGGATTTAACCTATGTTGTAATAGGTAAATTTTCATATGAATGGCCAAATTTGGAAGGTGTACACATTTAGATACCAAAATAACTCAACGTGAATATAAACACAAGTGAAATTTTACAAGGGATGAAGAAGTCTTGGAGTGTTATCTTGGAATCAACTCGATTTAGTTTCTTTTAAGGGTTCTTACAATATATAGTGCACTTTCTTAGGTAGTGCAATACTTTAATAAATTTTTTTGACTAACCTAACTTTGATTTGCATGAGAAACTAATTTCAATACAACAAATTAGTTACCAGCAAAAGAAAGATGCGTACTAAATATAGACAAATTAGGACTACCTAATATTAGAAGAATTGTGAAAAAGTAATGTTTCCTAAGTAAAAATCGATGCTAATTGATGAACAACGTTAAAGGAAAGCTTGAACGGAATTATTTCGAGGGTTCTTAAATTTATTACCCAGTGAGAGCTTTGGGTGAGATAGAGTTCAAATTCTGCTCAAGTTTACTTCAACTACTGTTGTGTGATTGACATATGGATGATTAGTGCAACATCCGGAAAGTACTTCCTAGACGTAATCGGCGTCGGCGTTCTCGGAGGGGACTAAGACTAGACTCTTAGCATTCATCATTACATTCATAGGTTAAAAATGTGGAAAATTTAGAACTTTTCGTTTACACTTTCATGAGATTTATTTAGACCTCTCGCTTACACATAATATCTTCATATCGAGTATACATAGACCCTTCGTATAAGAAGATTACATAGTCTTTTACTTTTATGGCACACATATACATAAGATACATAACATAGTCTTAAAACGGATGTCTCATATTAAACCATCTAAACGGAGTCGAACAATATGGTCATAAGCCCTTACATAATATATAAATGCCACTTAGGACTTACAACAATATCTTGAAACAAGTAGAATGAAGTGATCGTCTTTAGACTACAATAAAGAAACATAGCTAGAGTAATAGCAAGGTATCATCCTTGGACTTGAGGACGTACCCACTTGGAGAATGATTGCAAGCCTTTATTCAAAAGTGGTCACGAACCCTTCAATGATTGAAACCTAAAATGTTTGGGACAAAGGGAGAAATGAGGTTAGAACATTACTTGTACTAAGTATAGGCACATATGCACACACAACATAGGAATCATGCTAAAATGGGATATTTAATAAAAGCATGTAAAATTACTTTGAAAAGCCTTATGCATATTCAAGAACCAACACAAGTCAATAAGCACATATTCCTTAAGTCAAGACATGTACATCACAAGACCAACAATAACAAGGCTAGTCAAGTCAAACATGCATATCAACATAATTGAGCACATGATCAAGACAACTACATCATCAAGTTATAATATCAACAAACATGCAATAGAGTTCATAATGTCATAACCTAAGCAAGACTATTACTCATACACCCCATTTAGTCCACTAATGCAATGGCTAAGTAAGACCCCACAACCTCACTCAACCAAGTAAACCCAACAAGAACTATAAGCAATGTCCAACTTTACATGCTATATCATTAAGAGATAACATCATCATACTTTAGCAATAGAGACCAACCACGCGTTCATAAATGAAACCCATAACACATAGTGTCATTAACACGTACGATCATCATATACATATCATATACAATTATAAGCACATAAGCACATAAGAACATCTTCCTAAGACTTCTTTCAAGACTAACTAGTGCAATGTATAGGTAGATTCCCATAACCCTACCTAGACTAAGCCAAACCCCTTAGGTCATCCTAGTTAGAGTTCACTTTATTACTTCATTTTACCTTTTGGGAACATCTTGCCTTTACCGACATAGACCACATGAGCTAATGTGAAATCCGATGTCATGGAACCCTACACTGAAAGAAGGTGCACTACTTGCCAAGGTAGTACCAAAATATGAACATAACATCTATGTGTATCCACCAGCTAGTATTCCTATGGGGGCAACATAGTTCAAGAACTAGGAGATATAGTTGGGACCCTCATTATGCTACATGCATTATAGTCTCCAATCTCATGAGTGTCATAGTGATCCTACCTTTCCTATGTGGGAAGGGACACTTCTCACTCTAATTTACTCGGTGCTAAGCTAGAGTCCCTTTTGAAATGTCTTTCATTAATAGTCATAGCTTAGTTTAGGTCATAGGGTCTACCCCTTATATAGTCATTATCATAGCTCAATAGGAATTGCATAAGTATTGTCCTTTCATTATAATTCACACATGTTTAATTATGTTACGCCAAGAAATAGCTTAGAATTACTTGTTGTTTCAAGCACCATGTCTTGACTAGGATGTAGACTTGAGTCGTGAAAATAAGTCTATCGTCATAAAAGTGACTCACATATACTTATTTATCTAAATGAGATTTTTAAAAAAAAAAAATTAAAAAATCATGTAGAGCCATATGTATGATCCTTTTTCCCCATATATTTTTTTACTTCTTTAATTGTTATTATTTAACTTTCTCGTTTTTATTTTATTTTTTCTTCACCTTTTAGTGTAAAAATATGAGAATTTTTTTTAAACTGTGAATGAAAAAGGACAAAAAAAGTAAGGAAAAGAGATATAAAACTATTTTGTTAATATATTGTGACTTACCTTTTGTATTTGTAATATAAATAAATGGAGCATACATGCTAAAATTTACAAGAAAATTGTGAAAAATTAATTTTGACATCAAAATAAATTCAAATTAGCTGTCAAATCACAGAAGCCAAAAAGAAATACGCATGAGAAGGATCAAATAAATCCGACATGAATTTTCTTAAGATAAATTTTGAAAAATTAATTTAGAATTAATTGTTTTTTACTTCCTTTAAAGGAAGAGGATAAATGTGAGTGATTTGTATAATCATATATGTATATATGAACCATTGTTATTACGAGGGGTATATTAACTCAAAATAATAAAATGGAGGGGTATATCACATCATTTTCCCTTTAAATAAACACAAAGTAATTAATAAACTCTTCAAACTTCTAAATTTTGTCTAGGCTTCGAAAGTGTTTTAGTTGTAGAGGTTAAATGAAAAAAAAAAACTTAATTAATTTTATCTTGATTTAGTAAGTAAACAAATAAAGCGGACCTTAACGATTTAGCTTATCGATATTGAGTTTTATATTTACTAATTTGTGTCAATCAATAAGCTATCAGCTGATTTAATGTCAAATTAGTAATTACTAGACGGTGTATTGACTCAATCATTTCATGCTTCCTTGTTTCACTTTCACTTACCCATATATCGACGTCCTATCAAACAAGACAGTTTTTCTAAATTTACTTAAGCAGTTATTATGTAATTATTATAAATCACAATAACAAACACATGAAAGTCTAATAAATATTTATTTAATAAACATACTAATGAAAAAAATGTAAATACAATAATCCTTAATGGGTTAACTTCTACTCAATAAGAAAATTAAGTAATTCTTCCTCGCACCTTTAAATCGTTAATTACAAAATTGAATTTTTCATCAATCGTTAATTTGATAATTCAATACTATAATTAATAAACCAATTTTTATAATTTACTTATTAATTATGGTTTGATTTTGAATAATTTGAATATTTTTAATAAGTTAATTGATTAATATGAAACGAAGGAAGTAATTTTGAAGTTGGAAAACATGAAGTGTGGGTAAGATTGGATAAATGTGAATCATTTGTATAATCATATATGTTTATATGAACCATTCTTATTACGAGGGGTATATAACTCTAAATAATAAAATTGAGGGGTATATCACATCATTTTCCCTTGAAATAAATACAAAGTAATTAATAAACTCTTGAAACTTCTAAATTTTGTCTAGGCTTCGAAAGTGTTTTAGTTGTAGAGGTTAAATGAAAAAAAACTTAATTAATTTTACCTTGATTTAGTAAGTAAACAAATAAAGCGGACCTTAATGACTTAGCTTATCGATATTGATTTTTATATATACTAATTCGTGTCAATCAATAAGCTATCAGTTGATTTAATGTCAAATTAGTAATTAGTAGATGGCGTATAACTCAATCATTTCATGCTTTCTTATTTCACTTTCATTTACCAATATATCGATGTCCAATCAAACGAGAAAATTTTTTTAAATTTACTTAAGCAGTTATTATGTAATTATTATAAATCATAATAACAAACACATGAAAGTCTAATATATTTTTTTAATAAATATTTGATAAAAAAAAATGTAAATACAATAATCCTTAATGGGTTAACTTCTACTCAATAAGAAAATTAAGTAATTTTTCCTCGCACCTATAAATCGTTAATTACAAAATTTATTTTTTTATTAATCGTTAATCTGATAATTCCATACTATAACTAATTAACCGTTTTTTATAATTTACTTATTAATTATGGTTTGATTTTGAATAATTTGAATATTTTTAATAAGGTGATCGATTAATATGAAACGGAGGAAGTAATTTTAAAGTTTGAAAACATGAAGGGTGGGTAAGATTGGATAAATGTGAGTCATTTGTATAATCATATAAGTATATATGAACCATTCTTATTACGAGGGGTATATCAACTCTAAATAATAAAATAGGGGTATATCACATCATTTTCCCTTGAAATAAACACAAAGTAATTAATAAACTCTTGAAACTTCTAAATTTTGTCTAGGCTTCGAAAGTGTTTTAGTTGTAGAGGTTAAATGAAAAAAAAAACTTAATTAATTTTATCTTGATTTAGTAAGTAAACAAATAAAGCGGACCTTAATGATTTAGCTTATCGATATTGACTTTTATATATATTAATTTATGTCAATCAATAAGCTATCAGCTGATTTAATGTCAAATTAGTAATTATTAGACGGTGTATTGACTCAATCATTTCATGCTTCCTTATTTCACTTTCACTTACCAATATATCGACTCCTATCAAACAAGACGATTTTTCTAAATTTACTTAAACAGTTATTATGTAATTATTTCAAATCACAATAACAAACACATGAAAAGTCTAATAAATATTTATTTAATAAATATACTTCTAAAAAAATGTAAATACAGTAATCCTTAATGGGTTAACGTCTACTTAATAAGAAACTAAGTAATCCTTTTTGGCAACTATAAATCATTAATTATAAAATTTAGTTTTTCATCAATCGTTAAATCTAATAATTCAATACTATAATTTATAATAAACCAATTTTTATAATTTACTTATTAATTAGGGAAAATTGTATATAATAGCAAACTAATAACCTAAAATAAATGGAGTAGCTAGGGTTTGATTTAATTGTGCTCCATAGCAAACGTTTGCAAAAAATTGCCAAGCGCCTCTCTCCCAAATATCTCGCTCGTCACTTTCCTCCAATCTCTCACTCGCTTCCTCACGTTTTATTTTAACACAAGTCTATAAAAATTGTTTCTAATTGTATAAAGCAGAGAAAATTGTATAAAAAAATATATTTTTGTTCCCCTCTCTCCCCAATTCCAGATTTCGCTCGCCACTCTCCCAAGTACATATATTTTTATCCTATACACTTATAATTATACAATAAAAATACTCCCGTGCCCAGTTTCTTTTGTCTTTCTCTCTTTCTCGTTTTATACAATTTTCAAATTGTATCTGATTTCTCTCTTTCTCGTTTTATACAATTCGATTGAATTGTATATTCCTTGTCAAGTCACTTTTGTCTTTCTCTTTCTCATTTTATACAAATTCAAATTGTATATAATCGTTCTATACACTTATAATAATACAATTCGTTTTATACACTTCGTTTTTATATAGTTCTCTGCCCAAGTGTCTTTCTCTTTTTTGTTTTATACACTTCGTTTTATACAATTTGCTTCAATTGTATATGTATAGCTAATTATACAGTTTCCATGTTTGCTATGGAGCGCAATTATGTAAATTTTACTATAGCATACAAATATAAATTTTTTATTTGCTATATTTGAAAGTTGCCTTATTAATTATGGCTTGATTTCGAATAATTTGAATATTTTAATAAGGTGATTAATTAATATGAAACGGGGAAAACAATTTTGAAGATGGAAAACATGAAGGGTGGGCAAGATTGGATAAATGTGTAGGCTAATAGTTCCACTTGGCAACATAGGCTCCAGTCAGTCTGTTCCCTTTTAACATTTCTTAATTAAATTATGAAAAGGTAATGAATCATGCAGAGAGGGTATCTCATTTAATGTTTGCATATAATAGTACCATACTTTGGGAAACTAAAGCTATTAATACTAATAACTTGTTGCCATCATCTCCATATCGAAAGAAACAAATCCATAAAACTATCATGTGGCTTTTCAAGAGAAAAGGGCCTTCTGGGTTTTCGTCTTCTTCCACTGCTGAGGAAGTTACACATGGAATTGATGGCTCTGGACTTACCGCCATTGTTACAGGTTTCCACTTGATCTCCTTTTCACATTCTTCAAAATTGAAAATTATATATTTAATGGGTATCGATTAGTATTTATTATTGTTGGTGACATGCAATGAGTGTAGGCTATGGCATTAAGACTGGCGGAATCAGGATTTTTATTAAGGGTTTCAAAGTATAAAGAAGTAGACCCACAGAAATCAAAGGGGTTCAATATTTGCTAGCATGTATAAATAGTGTAATTTTTCACCAAAGTGGGTTTGGATGAACCATAGGCTCTTTCTAGCTCCGGCGCAGGGTATGAAGTATGAACCAAGTAATTTCACCTAGCAAATCTGTGGGCTGCTCTGCTTGCTTTTGTTCTTTGTCCTAATCAATGGAAGACATTGGCCCTGCCTAGAGAGAGGGTTAAAACAAAAAGTTTCGCGTTGATGGTTAATGAGATGGCTACTCCTTATAAGGTTTGAATAATTTTTTTCTCTTTGAGCTAGCTTTTGGGTGTGAGTTATGCCCAAATACTAATTTAATATCGTATTAGCAAAGGACCCATCTCACCCAATATTAGGGCCCAAAAAATAAAAAATTGTCCAAAATCGCCCATGCACTCTAAACAGTTAATGAGATGAGTGGATTCCTTAGAAGGCTTGGATAATCTCTCACTTTTCAACCTCATGTATTTGTGGAGTTCTTGGAGTTAGATGAAGAATCCATCTAAAACTACTATGTACGCCTCCAATTTGGAATATTTCAATCCTAGTAGTTATTATATGGGGTTCGCTAGACTTCAATAGACAGAATTGGTAATTCAATTTCATTCAGAATCTCCTGATGTACACTGAAAAATAATGAAATATTGAATTCCTTGACGTAGTGAACCAGGCTAGTTCCCTGTCAGAGACCTGGTTACCAATGCTTATTTGGACCAGCTTATGCAATATCCAGTCGGTGCATGCATAGATTGAACTATTGCAGAGGCACGATACAATTACATGCAATTGTAGCTATTGGTGTATAAGTCAAGAAATAAATAAATCCTGCATTGGTTAATTGATCTTTATTGTACATTCTTAAGTTAACACTTCCTCATTTTCTGTACTATGGCTGCTAGTGGTTTGTGATAAGCAGCGCAATTGACATTACTACTGTAAGTATGTGCATACAGTTGAGCTTATATCTATTAGGTACAGTGTGCTCAGTATCTTAATTTAGAGACATGAAATGTTAAGATCTAGCAGTATTTAGTTTGCTCATAAACATCCATTTGCAGGAGCATCAAGTGGTATTGGTTCTGAAACTAGCCGTGTTCTAGCTTTACGTGGAGTTCATGTCATCATGGCTGTCCGGAATATGACTGCTGGAAAAGATGTTAGAGATGCAATAGTTACAGAAATCCCTGCTGCTAAAGTTGATACCATGGAGTTAGATCTTAGCTCATTGGCATCAGTGAAGAAATTTGCTTCAGACTTTAAATCATCCGGTCGCCCATTGAACCTTTTAATGTAAGTGATGAATAAGAGTGGTAGTCGCATGCTTGAAGATTGCATTTTTACACCCTCCCAGCCTCCCTCTCTCTTTCAAATAACTTTGTTCTTCTGCATGAATCTCTTCCCTCTTCATATATATCCTAGCATGTCAATTAACATCATCTATTTCTTTCAAAGTAATAATGCAGGAATCATGGCAACTCCCTTTATGCTCTCAAAGGACAACATAGAGCTGCAATTTGCCACAAATCATCTAGGTAAGAACTGTTTGTTAATGCTTGTTTCTGCGCGAGAAGAGAGCCTGTAATAGTTCCATCATCTTCTTTATTTTATTTTTTATTCAGGCACCAGTTCACTTTATAAAATAAAGCATCTGATCCAAATTTACCGCCCTTCCTAATTTTACTGAAATGAAGATTCAATTCTCGCTTAAAGGAGATCAAATAGTTGATTCTCCATAATTTTGTCATCTTAAGTTTCAGTTATAAAATGCACATGTAAAAGACCATCTGAGACCTGGATAGAGGACAATTCATGTCCCCTTTATCCCTACTTTGTCATCCAACTCTTCTACAGTGCACACTTGACAAATCTAATAAGACTGGTAGGAAGTTGTATGATAGGTGGGCAATGCTTTCAAAAGTAAACTTTCAAGAGGGAAATTCGTACTTCCTTTTAACTTATCTTATCCATAACTATTCTTCTTTCTTGCCTTTGCAGGTCATTTTCTTTTGACAAATTTGTTGTTGGAGAAGATGAAGGAGACAGCACGTAAAACAAAGAGAGAGGGAAGAATTGTGAATGTTTCATCAGAGGCTCATCGATTTGCATACAGAGAAGGAATTCGGTTTGACAAAATAAATGACCCCAAAAGGTAATCTTGTTAGATTTTGGTGCCGAACTAAATTTTCTTGATTGTAAGAGAAGCCTTGCTCAAATCCATCACTTGCTCGATGGCTTCAGTGATCACTCTGAAATTTTCACAGTCTAATAGTTCCATGAGAGTGTATAATATACTCCCTTCATTCACTTTTACTTGTCCACTTTGGACTTTGCTCGCCCTTTTAAGAAACAATGATTAATATGAGTATTTTACTACAATATCCATATTAATTGACGTATAGTCTTAAGTCTTGAATTGATTTGGGGAAGAAGTAATTAATGTTGCGGGTAAAACACAAAAAAGCAATTGTCTTTAAATGATATGTTAAAAGTAAGTAGAAGTGGAAATCTATTTATGGAATACTGAACAAGTAACCTGAGGAAGTATTTTAATATAGATTTCTAATGTTATCATGCCAAGATCACTTGCAATTCATCACAAGTTCTTGGTTGACAATCTTTCTTGTTAATTATGGTGCCCTAACTTCTCGACCAACACCTTGGATTTCCTTCATGAGATGTTTATATTTATTGTTTTCACCTGGAGAGTACTGGGTGATACTCTATCTGTATTAAACACCAATATGAATCATTTTCCTTAATATGCAATCACTATATTTAACTGATCACTTGTCTTATTGGTTTCCTTCAAGCTTAATGGTTATTCTGTACTACTCTTGAACTAATCAAAGATGACAAGCATTTTGTGCTCAAGATTGACGATTCTTTGCTGTTTTTCACTTCAAGCTGCATAACTGATATTTTTCCATGATAAAAAATAGTTGTCCCCTGGATATTGATTTTTCAATTTCGGTGTTGTTTGTTATCTTATGTGCAGCTACAACAGCTATGGTGCATATGGCCAATCAAAGCTGGCCAACATACTGCATGCAAATGAGCTTACAAGACGCTTAAAGGTGGATTTTCGAAAAAAAAGAATCTTGCAAACTGATTTTCATTCTGATGTCGTAGTGGTTCTTGTGTAGTCATGATTGTCTCCATTCCTAGAGGCGAACACATATATTTCTTGGGTGTAGATTTGGATATTCCTTTTGGCACATCAAGAAGTTCTTGGTTTGCAGTCTCTGACTTCTGTAGCTCTGTCACAGCTTTGGACAAGGGCTCCATACCATTTAATTGAACTCTAAATTTTTAGTGATCTTTATTTCAAACAGGAAGATGGAGTAGAAATAACTGCAAATTCACTTCATCCTGGAACGATCACTACCAATCTTTTCCGTCATATGGGTATTTTTGATGGTTAGTAAGATTCTCTTTTCTTCCTTTTCTATTTAGTAGCTGTTGTCTGATTAATATGAATGGTTCGTACAGTAAGTTCACTACTTTATGTCTGGAAGAAAGCCTCTAGTGCTCTCACTAATACTAATATATGGCATAATGAGCAAAAGGCATTTCCGTTTGTAGATTTGTGGTGTGTCATGCCTTTCTTTCTTTCCTTTTTTTTTTGGGTTTCTCTTTGTTTTTACTTTTTCCTTAAGGTGGGTTGTAGAGGGAGGGAGATCGCTAAGAACTTGACCACTAATTTGGAGGAGGAGAGGGGTTTGGAATTGAACCCTTGCATTAAGCAGTTTTGGTCCATCCGTTAACAAACTCTGACTGTTATTAACGAAAATTGTGAAAAGAAATGATTTAACCAGGAACACCAAGTCTTATCAAGTCCCAGAAACAACAACCCCAAAAACTAGAGCAAACACCAGAAATAGAAAGAAGAAGCAGAAATTGCACCAGGAAAACCGGCACCAAACTTCAGAAATAGAACGTAAATAGCAGAAACTGCAAAAATGGCACTTCCAAATGTGAGTTCATGGTAATCCTTTTCCTTTCACAGTTAAATTTAACGGCCAGAGTTTGTTAATATTTGACGTAGACCAAACATGCTCACTTTTGATTGACTTAGACGACATAAACTGCTCCAGGAGTACATTTAAGAGACTATTATTTTGGACCCGACCAAAACATAAGAGGGCTATCAGTTTCTCCTATATAGAGTTCTAAGCCCACAAGTCGTAGAATATTTATGTGTAATGTTTGTTTCACAAGCTAAGAGAAGCGAACATGAAATATTCCTTTCTGCTCATTACAGGTCTGGTCGGCACTATTGGGAAACTTCTGCTTAAAAATGTTCAACAGGTATGTTCTGCATCAAATCATTTAAATTTTTGCTGTATGCACAGATTCTTTTGCAACAATGAGGAGAGAATTTTGACATCTTCCAGAGCAAGAAGTTTGGCTCAATATTAATCGGCTAACTATCAGAAGGTTTATATTAGGATTATTAATGATCTTCTCATGAATCAGTTGGAGAAAAATTCAACCTTGTCGGAACATTATTTATATTTCCTTAAGACATAGATAAAATTCCCTGCTATATTCGCAGAAAATGGAACCTGATTAAGAATCTCCCCAGAAGGTAAGTCAATATACAAGCCAGAGGATGATTTGCCAATACAGAATAACTTGTCGACACACACGACCTTTGCTCAGATGAAGAAAAAGATATCTCTGAAATAGAAACAACCATGATGCCATGGAAATTGATCAGTACTTAACATTCCCTTTTTCCTCTTCTTTAGGGAGCATCAACCACCTGTTATCTTGCATTGAATCCACAAGTGAAGGGGGTAAGTGGTGAATATTTTTCAGACAACAATTTGGCGAAGACGACAGCGTTGGCTAAAGATATGGATTTAGCTAAGAGGCTCTGGGATTTTAGTATGGATCTGGTCAAGTAAAATGTTGTACAAAGAAAAACAGAAAAGTAACTCTGTATCTGGTTGTAATTTGTGATGTTGCTTAAAGAGTTAAGAGATGAATAAAGTGACGTATTCTTAATATTATCAAATGTTCAGCTTGATTTTTTTCTTGTAAACAAAGGTGACATAGACCCATAACGACTTGCCACTTTGTTTATTGTCACCATCTAAATAATTAACTACTTAAGCAAATAAAATAATCACACACTATATATTCTGAGAGTAGGTAAACGGGTTCCACAATATTGTCGATCTCTACAACTTTAGAAACCTGGTTCCAAGGAGTACACAGTGCCGGCTCTTGACCATTACTCCCTCCGTTTCAGAAAGATTGACCTAGTTTGACTTGAAACGGAGTTGAAGAAAAGAAAAATGACTTTTTAATCCTGTGGTTCTAATTTAAAGTTATGTCAAATGTATCAAAATACCCTTTAATGTTGTGGTCTTAAACATGCCACGTGGAAAGTTACAATTAAAGTGTTGTCAAAAAAGGAAAGGAGTTAACTCTTTTTGAACAGACTAAAAAGAAAATAGAGTCATTCTTTTTTAAATGGAGGGAGTATATTTAGGCCACTGCCTTAGGCCTCCTATTCTTGTGGGCCATAAATTTCTATAAAATAAAAATCTTGTTTAATTTTTCATGAGAAAGAATTAATTATTCATAATAAAAGTAAAAATATATATTTTCTTTGCTAATACTCATATTATTTTAATTTTTTTTAAACTCCTTTTGCATTCTATTTCTTCAAACCTTTGATAATTAGAGTAATGTTTTGTCAATAATATGAATCAATTGTTGAAAAGTGTTGAACAAAGTAAATTACAAATATTCTTTTATTTCTTCGTAATTTTTATATTAAAGTAAGATATATCAAGTTATCAATTTTTTGAATCAGATTCTATAATTCTAACTCTTATCTTTATTTAAAATTTATCAACTTACTACTTAAAGAACTATATTTTCGATTCATATACTATTTTTTTCTCAATAAAATAATATTTTCAATGTAGAATTGATCAAATCTTGCTTAAAAAATAATATCTTAAAAATGTATTTGAAAAAATCATTAATAAAAAAGATATTAAGTAATAATTTACATCTAAATTTTTTTAAAAAATAAATAAATACAAATAATTTTTACAAAATATTTAAGTCTCTAATTAAAATTTCGCTTTATGTCTCGAATTATGTTGAGTCACCCCTGCAGTTATATATCAAATTAAAGCGCGTGCCACTAATAATACTTTATTTATGAGGATTGAGAGCAATCATATAAGGAGAATCCTAGGCCCGCCTACGTGGCGCCATCACAAGTCAAAATTGGCTTAAATTTATTTTATTTTCAAAACTAGCATTTTCCTTATGAAAGTCGTGACTTTTATGAAAAAATTGTAACTTTTATGAAAAATTGTAACTTTTATGAAAAATTGTAACTTTAATGAAGTGTTGCGACTCTTATGAAAAGTTATAACATTTATGAAAGTTGTGACTTTTATGAAAAGTTATAACATTTATGAAATATTGTGACTTTAATGAAGAGTTACAACCTTTACGGAAGGTTGTTACTTTTCTGAAGAGTAGTAACTTTTTTTAAATAATTATAACTTCTTTGACAAGACACAATAAATATTTATTAACAATATCATTTATTGTTTATAAATAGAGGAATTTCCTCTCATTTTATAACAAAGAAAATTCGAAACTTCTTATTCTTCTTCACAATTAAATATTGCTCATGTTAAGTGGCTTACCGATATAATTGCTTATGTTATAGATCCCGATATGTATTTTTATAATTATTAAGTTATGCTTATTTTATTATAGATAAGTAAATAATAAGATGTGAATAATAATTTTCATTTTTCATATAATATTTTAATGTTTTAAATATTATTTTTATAAATTCTATAATAAATTCCGGCTTGAAAAGTGCGAGTTATTTTACTAGTTTATATATAAAGGAACGTGTTTAAACACGGTACCCGAAACAATTCTGAAGCAACGGGAGAGAAGTAAATAAACTACTGGTTACTGTACTATGTGGGTTTTTAATAGATCAAAAGGGCGATCTGGGTTTTCCTATTCCTCCACTGCTGAAGAAGTCACCGATGAAATCGACGGCTCCGGTCTCACCGCCATTGTTACAGGTGTTTACTCCATTTTCATTTTCACTTTTGCTAGCATCCAATTAATATCTCTTTGTATGACTATTTCTTCTAGGTCTACGTTTACCTCTTTGTTTTAACAAAAATCAAAGTGTTCCTTTCACGGATTAAGTATAAGTTAATCTATTCATTTCATGTTGAAAAATCTGTGCTAGCTACTTGCATATAATTTTTGTCCTATATATCCGTGGCTTTGGCTTGAGAACCATGAGGTTTTAGTTCAAATCCCAGCCGAGACAAATATTAGGTGGTTTCTTTCTATCTGTCCTAGTTTAGTGTACAAAGTTACCCTATACCTGTTGCTGGTGGACTGACCGTAAATGACAACTACTAAAAAAATATACCCTTGGATATATTGCACTAGAGATATGTCACAACACCTATTGTACTTAAATTATATTGTATCATATCCTAACATTCTTCGTTAGGTAATGAAAGAATGAGGTTTTAGTTCAAATCCCAGCCGAGACAAATATTAGGTGATTTCTTTCTATCTGTCCTAGTTTAGTGTACAAAGTTACCCTATACCTGTTGCTGGTGGACTGACCGTAAATGACAACTACTAAAAAAATATACCCTTGGATATATTGCACTAGAGATATGTCACAGCACCTATTGTACTTAAATTATATTGTATCATATCGTAACATTCTTCGTTAGGTAATGAAAGAAAGTCCCATTTTGTGTAACGACTTATTTGGTGTGATTGAGTGATTAACTTATTTTGTCTTATTCTATCTTTTGTGCCACCTTTTTATAGCGATGCCCTACTTTTCTTGGTGGTTTATTCTTCAAATTGTTATTGTTGATGTGTGTCATTATGTTATGACGAAAAACAGTACAATCTATTCAAAAGTTGTGTCGTTAAAACAATATTGTACGATACAATACAATATGATACACTATGAAAGAATACGTAATTACCATCCAAATAGAGTATAAAACAATGAGCAATTGTAGGTTACAATTCAATAACCTAAGAGGCTACCTCGAACCACTTGACTGCTATGGTCACTCGATCATAGCAATACCTTTCAAACTAAATCTAGCCCAAAAGTACAAGGGTTTTTAAAAGAAATATCTTGTAATAATGTTCTTGAAGTGAATAATGTTACTACTTAAATCATCTGGTACGAAGAATAGACAAACTGTAGAGCTGAAATGAACTTCAACTCACAAGCTTTTGTTCTTCAGTTTGATCTATCTCACGCTCAATATTTGCTTCTTACTTTAGCTTTCTCAGTTTTTTCAATATGACAGCAGACTAATAATATATAGGACAGACATGAGAGGCAGCGTTAGATGAACGAAGCATGAAGAAGAATAAAATCACAGTACTCCTAATATTATCCTAGTTGCTTATTAGACTGAGACTCCACATTGATGAGTGTTTTCTTTAGCAAGAAGTTAGCAGCAATTTGTTTGCTTTTAATTATCAATCTATTTGTAGGAGCATCAAGTGGTATTGGTGCTGAAACTAGCCGTGTTCTAGCTCTGCGTGGAGTTCATGTTATCATGGCTGTCAGGAATATAGCTGCTGGAAAAGATGTTAAAGAAGCAATAGTAAAGGAAATCCCAGCAGCTAAAGTTGATATAATGGAGTTAGATCTTAGCTCATCGGCATCAGTAAGGAAATTTGCAGCTGATTTTATGTCATCAGGTCACTCATTGAACATGCTAATGTAAGTCACAAATACGAGTGGTAATTAATCACATAGTCTTGAAACTCTGAAAGACGACATTTTGCTTTTTCTCCCTATATAGTTTTGGAAGAATCTTTATATATCTATTGATGTTACTTATCTTCTGTTAGTAATAATGCAGGAGTGGTGGGAATTCCCTTTATGCTTTCCAAAGATAACATAGAGCTGCAATTTGCCACAAATCATCTAGGTATGGTTGTGCGTTAGGCGTATGTTTCTGTACACGACATTTATCATGCGGTGCCTTCCTGAGATGTCATGGAAGGGCAACGTGAGGTAAAGTAATTGATTTCCATATGATTTGTCATGCGGTGCCTTCCAACTGCCTTTCCACCTTCCGTTCAATCGATTAGACTGTTTGTACTGTACAGGGAATTTAATATCAAGATCATAGGATGAAGAAAAGCATGAAATGCACATATATAATAGTAGACCATATGAGACCTGAATTAACTTGTATATGTAACAGTGAAACAAGGGAGATTCTAAAATCACACTGGTAATAGGCAGTTTATATCTGCTTGGTAGTACGTCATAGGAGATGATAGGTGCCTGTTGATGCTTAATTCGAATTTGTAAATTTCAATAGGGACATTCAGTTTGTGGTTCCTGTTAATTTATTTTGCCCAAAATTGTTCTCTTTTCTAGTTCCCTGTGTTTGCAGGTCATTTTCTTTTGACAAATTTGTTGTTGGACAAGATGAAGGAGACAACACGTAAAACAGAGAGAGAGGGAAGGATTATCAATGTATCTTCAGTAGCTTATTGTATGTTCACATATCGCGAGGGAATTCGCTTTGGCAAAATTAATGATCCCAAAAGGTAATCTAATCAAATTTCTTATGTCGAACTTCCATAAGTTATCTTGATTGTAATTAATAGAAGAGAGGTGTTCGCTCCAATCATGTCATTTGATTGTTCAATTATCTTATTTGGTGTCCTTCTATCTCGATAGTTGCTCATTGCTACTATTGAATTACTCAAGATGACAAGCTTTTCATGCTCAAAAAATGCTGCTCTTTTCACTTCAAGCTGTATAACCATGATCAGATTAACATGATAAATTTAGGCTTCTCCCATGGAAAATTGTTTTTTCATTGTCTATGTTGTTTGTTATTTTATTTGCAGCTACTGTAGTTTTTGGGCATACGGACAATCAAAGCTGGCCAACATACTGCATGCTTATGAGCTCACAAGACGCTTAAAGGTGCTTTTCAGAAAATAAATCATCACATGTTCTTTTTGTGTTCTAATAATTTTGTTTTGGCGGTTCTTGTGTAGTCATGACATGTCTCCATTCCTCGCGACCAAACACATATTTCTTGGAGTTGATATTTGGTATTCCATTTTGCACATTGAGAAATCGTGATTTAATTTCCAGTATCTGATTTCTGTAGCCACAGCCATAGCTTTGGCTTAGGGGTTCGATGCCATTCAATTAATCTCTAAAAATCTGAGTGCTCTTTGTTATTTTGAATAGGAAGGAGGAGTGGAAATAACAGCAAATTCACTTCATCCTGGAACAATCACAACCAATATGTTTCGTCATCTGGGCTTTTTTGATGGTAATAATAAGATTTTATTTTCTTCCTTCCTCTATGGTGTCTAATTAATATGATGCCATTCTTAGCGAGTTATTATCTTCTTTATGTCTGAAATAAAGCCTTTTATGCTCTCACAGTCTCACTAATAGTACAACGACAACATAGTGTACTCTCACACAGTGGGATGAGGGGAGGCTAGAGTGTACACAAACTTTATCTCGAGAGGCTTTGAGGTAGAGAGGTTGTTTTCTATAGAACCCCGACTTGAGACAAAAAGTCTAGAAATAGACATAATGGACATTACAAGAGACAACAAATAGTAACAAAAACAACAGATAATTACAGAATAATACTACAAATGAACTACACGAAATAATAGATAGTAACGCTAAATTGCATATTTAGCAAATGTGAATTATTCCTGTATGTTTATTTTATCGAACTAAATACTCCCTTTTCTATATGATACAGGTCTTGTAAGCAAGTTTGGGAAGTTCATTTTTAAAAACGTTCAACAGGTATGTTCCATATTGAGACATTTATTAAATTTGCAGTACACACACACACACTCTCTTATGCAAATTTATAGAATTTTCGACATCATTCAGAGCAATTTTATAGATTTATTTTTCCATTTCATCTTCTCTATATAGGGAGCATCAACCACTTGCTATGTTGCATTGCATCCACAATTGAAGGGGATAAGTGGTGAATATTTTTGTGACAACAATTTGGGGACAACAACAGCTATTGCTAGAGATATGGATTTAGCTAAAAGGCTCTGGGATTTTAGTATGGAATTAGTTAAGGAGTAACATATAAGATGTTGTACCAGTAATAGAGAAAAAATAACTTTGTATTTAATAGTTTGTGATGCTTATTTTTGTATCATATAGAGAAATAAGATGTTGTACCTAACTGAGAGTGTTCACCGAATAAAAAGCTTTTTCGAGTAGTGAGGAAGATTCAAGATTTAAAGTGTGTTTAGTAGGGATAAAAACATTTTTCGGTTTTTTAATTTTTTCATGTTTGGTAAACTTAAAATTTTTGGAAAATGTTTTTTCAGACAACTCGTTTTTCTCAAATTTGAGGAAAATGACTTTTCTTCCAAAATTAAAAAAAATATTTTGTAAAACTCTACCTCATCCTTTAATTTTTTTTTTCTTACCCAACACATACACCGTACCCAACTCTCCCTATTCAAAAAGAAATAATAAAACTTTTGAACTTCTTTTATTTTTTAAATTTCAAATATATTTTTATCTGTACCCCCAGGTAGGCCCCTGTTCCTTCGAAAGAAATGCTTTTGAAAAATATTTCAAGTTTTTCAGCCTATTGAGTTCAATTTTTTTTTAAAAATCATCTATTATGCCTCCACCCCCATCCTTGCCACCCCCGTCAATTTTGTTTTTTCTAAAAAAATTGTTTTTGAAAATTTTATTTTTTATACCACCTCCACCCAGATCATTCCTGTCAATTTTTTTTAACAAAAAATAAATATTTTTGAGAATTTCAAATTTTTTTTTTATTTTTACGCGTCGCGCCACCCCCATAGTCTTATTTTTTTTTGAATAAAAATATTTTTGAAAATTTCATTTTTATGTCACCCCCACCCAAGCCCATCCCCGTCAAAAAATATTTTCGAGAAATATTTCAAAATTTTTTTTTCATTTTCGCACCACACCCATCAAAAAAAAATTGGATCAGGTGTGTGTGTAAGATCTCTGGGTCGAATTTTGTAACGGTCATCGGGATTTTTGTCCTACTTTGGTGTGTGGGGCTCCTAATCAAATATCTAGTTTGATTTTTGGATTAGAAATTATTTTTCTAGAGAGCATTTTTTTTAGTCTCGAGCCTAAAATAAAAAATATTTTCTGAAAAATATTTTTCATTCACCAAGCAACCTCAGAAAAAAAATTTTACTCACCAATTAAATATAAAAAATAAATAATAAAAATATACTTATTTTTTAAGAAAACATTTTCTACCAAAACACACCCTAGTAATTTAGCGCGGCCCCAAAAAAAAACATTTGATATCTCAGGTAGAATTGCTATTCATTTGTAAAAAGTGAAATTGATATGGCTTTTCATATTTTTTTCTTTATACGAATAAAATATTTTTTAAGAAAATATTTATCTAATTATATTTTTCTCCCAAAGTCGTTTTGCTTATTTGGTTGGACGGACATGAAGAGAATGGAGTGCTAGCATGCCAATCATATTGTAAACGACAATGATATTCACATGTTTTTTAAAGTTCAAATTTAAATTCTATTTAAAGTTTTAAATATTAATATTTAGAATCACAAAACGTGATGTACTTAGTATTCATGTTACCATTGTATCATTAGAATCATCATTCAGTTATGGTGGACGTATTTTTACCAAGTATAGAAATTAAATTATTCTTAAAAATATTCAAACAATTTTTGCTATTCGAAATCGTTTGGATGATTTTTCTCAAATTGATAATTTTTTTCCATGAACATTTTAATATTATGGGTAGTTCGTAATTTAGTTATTTTTTAATGTTTAACTAATTGATATTGTATAGAAACCGTAGATGAAAATGAAGATGTCTTGTCGATATTTATGTTAACATTTTTAAATTATAATTTAATTTTAAAAATATACTTTTTAAAAAAAGTGAGTTGTCCTAACATGACTTGTCGTCTACATAATTGTGGGTTAGGTCAGTTATTTTTTTGACGCACAAAAAAAATGGGTCATACTGGTTTGACCCATTAAATTTCAAAACATATATAGTTAGTATGTTTTTAAATGTGGTTTGAACCAACTCATATTGACAATTTTACTAATGAGTATATCATCAAAGAAGGTTGCTTATCTCTTAAATAGAGATTTTGAGTTTTGAATATAAAAAAATTGTTAATAAAAAATACTTTCATAAAAACTCATGAAATTTTTTAATCTTTCGGGTAAAAAAATGTATAGAGATTTAACTAACTAACAAAAAAACAAAAATCACAATATACTAATGAGTAATGCCATCAATATCCGTGCAAGCTGAGTTTTTGTCTGTTGCACCATTTTCTCAGTTGCACATTTTTCCATAGCTAGTGAATAGAGTGATACAGAAACAAGCAGAGCAGCAAATTGAACCTTAAAACTATGTGGCTTTTCAAAAGAAATGGACCATCTGGGTTTTCGTATTCCTCCACTGCTGAAGAAGTAACCCATGGAATCGACGGCTCCGGTCTCACCGCCATTGTTACAGGTACTTACTCCCTTTCACTTTAACTTTTTGCTGGCGTATGTGTTTTTACCAATTAAAACTATAAATCAATCAATTTCACTTTGATAATCTGTTATCTATGCGTTGATTTTGGCTTCTCGAACACCACGCCTGATACCGTAATATAGTTTTCACTTTTCACTAATTAAGTTTATCCATAAAAAAAATTTGACAAGTTTTCTTTAATTTTATATATTTATAAACCTCATATTTATATGGTATAAAAATAATTTATTTTGACCTGACCACTTTTGTAATGATTAATTCGATTGAGTGATTTTATTGATATAAAAATTAAATTTGAGTGGCTTTATTATCGGGTTATTTAAATAAGTCGTGTTTTTTGTGATTTTCCCATGTTACAACTTCTGTACTAATTCGATCGATCCGGAATGAATCACAAAATTAGGTTTAATGACTTTGCTAAATAAATTTTATAAATTATCAAAATTGAGTGATCTTTTGAGGTATGAACTCATTTTTTTACTTGTACATTTTGTTGAATGTCATAATTTATTAATCTCTTCTAGTTTTTGTATAACCACAATCAATTTGTGATGTCATGTTTAGATGAAATCTTGTAAGTTTTTACAATAAATATTTACATGAAAAGATCAAAAAAAATTGTTTGCCTCTCCAAATGTTATAAACATGCATGGATCCATTTGCAGGAGCATCTAGTGGTATTGGTGCTGAAACTAGCCGTGTTCTTGCTCTGCGCGGAGTTCATGTTATTATGGCTGTTAGGAATATGACTGCTGGAAAAGATGTTAGAGAAGCAATAGTAAAGGAAATCCCTGCTGCCAATGTAGATGTAATGGAATTAGATCTTAGTTCATTTGATTCAGTAAAGAAATTTGCAGCTGATTTTATATCATTGGGTCACTCATTGAACATCTTAATGTAAGTGAAGAATAAGAGTACTCATCAGATTTGCCATTTTGCAAGAATCTCTATCTCCATAAATATCTACTAACATTATATCTTGTCATTCTTAAGTAATAATGCAGGCGTGATGGCAATTCCCTTTATGCTCTCCAAAGACAATATAGAGCTGCAATTTGCCACAAATCATCTAGGTATGGCTGTTAATCACATCTATTACGTGTTGAAGACGAGCATAATCGGGTCATGCTATGGAGAAGACATAGAAAGTTGTAGTCTAGAAATAGAACAAATATCTTAGATAGTTGCATCTTTTCTTTCCACGAATAGTTCTGTAAGAAAAATGATAGCATAAGGTTTATCTGATTAAATGTACTATCTCCCTACCAGACAATGGTGTGCGTTCAAAATATGAAAAAGTAAGAAGCTAAGGGGTACATAAAAAATAATTTTAACTATGTATAAATAGTGCGGAAACCTTGCTGAATCCCAGCTTCCTGATAATACTAAAATGAAGGTTCAGTTTTCCCTTAAAGGAGATCCATGATCGAGTTGTCAATACTTTTTCAACTTAGACTTCATTTGTTAATGTGGACGGAGAAAGCCTTTTAAGACCCGAATTAGCGTAGATGTGCAACAATGATACTAGGGAGAGAAAGCATGATTTTAAAATACTACTGTTTAGGCTTTCTATGTTGAAATCAGTTTTATTGTAGACGTAGAAAGCCTTCGCCCATACTTTGTCATCCCATCTTCAGTCACACAATACATATGTAACAGATGTTACAAGGTTTGGATTTGATGTACTACAATAATAGATGAAAGATGGGCGATGATTCTATAATTGCACTTTTAAGAGGGAAATGCATACCCACTTAATCATCTTAGCCATAATTACTCTTTTTTTCTTGTGTTTGAAGGTCACTTCCTTTTGACAAATTTGTTGTTGGAGAAGATGAAGGAGACAGCATCTGAAACAAAGAGAGAGGGAAGGATAGTCAATGTTGCATCAGACGCTCATTATGTTACATATCGTGAGGGAATTCTGTTTGACAAAATTAATGACCAGGAAAGGTAATATAATTATGTTTCGGTATTAGTTCAATCATGTCTATAAGAGTGTGAAGTTCAAATGTCAAAATATCTACCAGTGCCGTTATGTATTTATTACCTGCAAGATGCTTAGTAACTAACTATCCACCTCACTGCTAATCACTCTTAATCAGTGCTTATCCTCGTGACAAATATAGTAAACTAACAGCCTACTTATCCATTCTCAATTAAGGGAAACCTCCATTTGCTCAGAATCATTGCTTCAGTTGCTTGATGACTTTTGTAAGAATATGGGATAGTTCTGTCTTACAGCTCCAGAATTTCTATGCTTGCTGTGTTCTACTGCTGTACCTTCTTGGTACTAGCTACTATAGTGAAATTTATTAAGAAAAACACACATTTGGCCATTGTAAATTCATTTATACTTTTTGTTGTTTATAACCTGTTTGCAGCTACAGAAAGTTCTCGGCATATGGCCAATCAAAGATGGCTAACATACTGTCAACATATGAGCTCGCGAAGCGCTTAAAGGTGTTTTATCAGAAATATATCTTACATGCTGCTTTCTCATCTTATTTTCATATTGGGTTTATGTGTAACTCACACTTTTGCTCCATTCCAAGAGACAAAACACATATGTTGCTTGGTGTGGGCATTTTGGTATTTCCTTTTTACACTTCAAGAAAATGCTTGGTTTGCAGTTCCTGGCCTCTGTATTCAATCATAGCTAGAGCTGAGGGGTCCATGTTATGCAACTAAACTCTTAAGAATTTTAGTTGATCTTTACTTTGAACAGGAAGACGGTGTGGAAATAACTGCAAACACACTTAATCCTGGAGCAATCTCAAGCAATCTTTTCCGTCATATGACTATCGTTAATGGTTGAGTATCTAATTTTACTGTTTTGGCCTAACGAGAAGCTTTTCGTAACGTCTGTTTTCTACTTATTGTTGGTTAATGCTACGTTTTCTGTATGGCCCAGGCTTAGTAGGCACGATTGGAAAACTCCTGCTTAAAAATGTTCAACAGGTATGTTCTACATGAATTAGTTAAACTGCAAATTGTTTTGGAAGAGTAAACAGGTATGGCAAATGATCAGTTTTTAACTTCCATTTGTTCGTCTTCTTTAGGGAGCATCAACCACCTGTTATATAGCATTGAATCCACAAGTGAAGGGGGTGAGTGGTGAATATTTTCAGGACAACAATTTGGCCACCCCATCGAAGAAGGCTAGGGACATGGATTTGGCTAAGAAACTCTGGGATTTTAGTATGGATTTGGTTAAGTAACAAACAACATATCAGTAAGTAAGTAGTGGTGTGCATTAGCCGGTTTGATTCGATTCTATGTATTATCGGTTTTTATTTTTCAATAAGCTAAACCAATAATAAAATAATAAGATATTCTTTATCGTTTATTAATTTTCGGTTTACTCAATAAGAAAATGCTCATAAAAAATATATATGATTTCTTACTTCCCTATTTGACACAATACAATGAGACAAGCAAATCAGCTTGTATGTTTTGATATAGTGAAACAAGAAATATAATGAGAAATTGCATGTAGTATGAAGACTACAAAACATCATATGGAATAAGTAGAAGTACGAATCCGGAGCCTAAAGGGTATAAAATATTAACAAAAATTTTAAAATGGTATATAAAATTTTATATTAAACAAAACGGCAAAATCGATGGAGCAACAACAATTTTTCTCCGCTGAAAAAAGCAAAATCGCTGCTACTGTACCGATTTTGTAAAATGTGATTTTTTTAATTTTTATTTTATTTTTTTTCTTGATTTTTTTAAAAAAAATAAAAATCGCTACCTAGGAAGCGATTTTCTTTTTTTAAAAAAATCTGTTTTTAAAATTGAAAATCGCTGCCTAGCTTAGGCAGTGATTTTATTTTATTTTATTTTTAAAAAAAAATCACATTTACTGCAGCGATTTTGCTTTTTTCAGCGGAGGAAATCGTTGTTGTTCCAGTGATTTTGCCGTTTTGGTTAATATAAAATTTTATATACCGTTTTTAAATTTTTATTAATATTTTATATGCTTTAGGCTCCGGACTCGTAGAAGTACTATGATGTGTGAAGTGTGTAGATAGTAGAATATACTCATGTAGTGTCTAGCTATGTTAAACTATTATTATTTACTAATATTTATAAAGAGTATAGTAATAACTTATTATCGTCTTAATAATTTATCTGTTTATTCAACAATCCAATACTAAAAAGCATATCAAATCGATAGGCCAATAATTTTCTTTTTTATAAAATCATTAAAAATTGACCCAATAATATTATTTTTTCATTCGACTAATAACATTTTTTTCAATTCGATTTATGCACGCCCCTCTCTCTTCAAATTTGGTGTTGTATTTTCAAATTTAATCAATCTTCAGCTCTCTGCAAATGTTGAATTTTTTGGTAAAAGTTTAAGATTACACTCATGTTTCCGATATTTAAACCATAAAATTTAAAAATCTCCATTTATTTCGTAAACTTCGTGTCTAGTTAACTGATTGACACTGATATTTGGTACAGAAGAGGAAGTGATACAACAACTTACAATAGTAATTATGACAATTTTAAATTCGTAATAACAACTTAGTTAGTTAATAGCCCTGCAGTTTGTTCTAATCTCTCCATTAGTTCCAGTAAGTGGACTAATATTCCCCATCTTCACCATAGCTGCAGCAAAATCACTTCTAAAACTCGCACCATTGTTACTATAACTCCTCACCAACGCATCCTGAGATCCACCGTTAAACAATTCCTGATCCGAGTGAAGCAACCCACGCCGAATCACTAGGTTCTGATAATAATCATTATCGAACCGGTTCGGTGTCTGGATATCCAACGGGGCCAAATTGGCGTCGCCGCCGGAAGCAGGGCAGGTAGCCCTGCGCGTGGCGGCGAATTGCGGGTCGATGTTGGTGTCGTTGTAGATCCGGTTTCTGAAAGTGGTGCACCGAGCTTGGCCGATCGTGTGGCTGCCGGATAGTGCCGTCATGTCACGCGCATTTAGGCCTTTGGCGGAGAACATGGAAATTAAAGTTGTAAGACTGGAAGATGGTGCGGGGATTTGGGTGTTGGCGGCGCTTTGGCTCGCGGTCCTTGCGTCTCTTCGGCCCAATGGCACTGCCCATGATGGCCCTCCCAGCTACATAAACAAATTAATTCAGAAAAAGTAACATTAATCATGTTTGGTCGAACTCATAAACAAATTCTTAAATTTGTTAGATTTTTTTCCTTAGGTATCTCAACTACGTCATTTTTCTATTGAATCATTGAACCACCCATAATTTATTCCTTTTAAAAATTGTTAGTTGATTTTGATCGGCTATTTTATTGTAAATGTCTTCGATTGTGTTCGTATTGTAATTTTTTTTTTACTAAAGAATGACGACAAACTGTGTTAGTTTCATTTGTAATCTAATGTATTCAAATGACTTGAAATAAAACATCATTACTCTCGAACATTTTCATTGTCAATTAAACTAATGAGTTCTGGAACAACATATGTATCTTCTGTCAATGCCCTTCAAAATTTTGATTCCATATCAGTCAACAGTGTTTGTTTAAAAGGAACAAACTATCGGCGGTTCAATGATTCAATAGGAAAATGGCCAAACAAGTTTAGGGATCTATTTATGTTTTTTACAAAAATATTATTTTCAAAGTGAAAAAAACAAAAGCAACGTAAAAGTTAAATGTTTCTAAATAAGGAAGCATGAAAATTGTGAGGTCAGTATTGATAAAAGGATTACTAACCAGCACGGTGCCTTCTCGGGCAGCGAGAGCAAGAATATCCGCACAAGAGACAACATTAGGACAAGCAGCTTCAACTTGAGTTTTAATGGTGTCTATCACTTCATATCCTCTTGCAGAGTTTCTGTTTGGGTTTGCATTCTTTTCTCCTATAAAAGTTGATGTGTCATCCAGTAGTATTGATGCATCGCACCCCTAAAAAGTAACAGAAAATTATCATAGTAGAATAAAACAAATGCTTTCTGAATTATATTCCTTTCAAATTTTTAACAAAGAAAAATGCACAAGTATCCCCTCAATATATGTTCGAAATCTCAGAGACACACTTATACTATACTAAAATTCTATTACCCTTGAACTTATTTTATAAGTAAATTTCTATTACTTTTTGGCCTACGTGTCACTAATTTTAAAGAAAAAGTCAATCAGCATTGAAACCACAAGATAGTACGATTTAAGACTCTGAAATTTGTGATCATACACATATATATATGTCATAACAATAACATTTAAGTAACTATAGATTCATATCTATTTCAAGATTTAGAAAATTATTATTATGTTAGGAATGAACTAAGAAACTATTGTAACGTAGTGTCCGTTTGGATTGACTTATTTTAGGTACTTTTAAGCCAAAATAGCTTTTAAGCAATTTTAAAGTGTTTGGGTAAAGTTAAAAAATACTTATAAATATTTATATTAAAGCCAAAATAACAAAATAAACCAAAAATCCCCGCTCAAATGAGGAAGTATATATTAATACTACATTATATAGGCCCCACTCATCAATATATGTTGTATTTTATTAAAAGAGTGTACTTTTATATCAATAGATAAAAGTAGTACTCTTAAATGTCACATATGTACTAAATTTCCGCTATGCGGAGTTTAGATAGAATTTGATATTCCTACATTTTTTTACAAAGTCATTTCCGCATAATAAATAAAATATATTCTGTGATCGATAATAATGAAAATGAAGATAGAAGTGATCGAGCTTACGTTAACGAAGCAATCATGGAAGAACAAGCGAAGAACAGAGGCACCAAGTCTGGCCTCTCTATTCACAGCTTGTGTCATTGCATTTCTTACAATTGTCTGCAGATTAGGGCACGACGTCCCATAAAAATTGGCTGATAATTGGGCATTGCTAAAGCTAACAAAGCACAATAAAACACACAAAAATGCCAAAATGAGGTTCCTATTTAGAGACACCATAATGCTTAAATATAACAAATTTAATATCTTTTAGAGCAAAGTAAAAGAACTCTATGATATTTGTATAATATGACCATGCATGAGGCCCTTTATATACAAGTAAGATACCTACATTGTTCATTGAGTGACATAAAAAGTGCAAAAGTCAACTTTATTTTAAATTTTATCGTTTACTTTTTTTAGAGTAAGCAAAGTAGTAGCAAGAGAGAAAATTTCATGTGTACAAATTAAAGTGAGGATTTGTTCAAACTTAGCTGCCCCAACCGCGTTTTTATTCACTTTGATTTGATTTGATATATGCAAACTCGAGCAGATATACTTATATATTAAGGATTGTGTTAAATATATGTGGTGAATTCGATATAATACGAATTATTCATGAACTTTAAATATATTCTAAAAGAGAGCTAGAAGTCGATGTATGAGTTCAGTTGAATATAGTATAGGTTTAGATGAGATTAGGGGTGAAGCAAAAGTTTAAAGTTTTGATACATATTCTATATTTATTTTAAAATTTCATGTAATATGTATACATAATTTATTATGAGCAACCCAATGAAATTATATTTTCTAGAATGCAGACTTTTTAACTTCAAATTTCTAGCTTTGTTTCGCTTCTAAATTTTAAGATAAAACTCATTAAGTATATTCATGAGTTTAATTTATAACCTAATTAATTACGAACGACTGATATTGTGATATTGTCATCTTACTCCCTCCATCCACTTTGATATTTTCTATTATACACTAAAACCTCATTAAATTAATACTCAATTAATTAATAGCTTTTCTAAGATAATATTTTTTTCCAATCCGGATATGGAGTAATAGAAAAATCATCACTCGTTTTGATGATATAATAAGATATATATTTTGATCCATATATAAATATATGATTCCCATTAATATAATTATAAATTAATAATTTTAAAAATATAAATATATCTAAGACGATTTAGTGAAATGTGATTTTATTGTGTTTTTTTTTGTTAAATTTAGCTCTACTTTTCTTATTGCACCCAAAAGTTTCGGTATTGTCTTTTCGAACTGCACCATTAAATTGAGAAGAGTTCTAAATGCGATATGTGTTTCCTTAGCGTAACTGGATCCCAAAGTATTGTATTATCTTTAACTTTATCATCAACATTTTTTTTTCAATGATATCTCCAATTTCTTCAAGCTCCGAACCTTTAAACATGTGTCATTTTCACTCATCCAACAAGTATTGACGTCCATTTATCGCGATAATCGTGATCGTTCTATTAATCATGACCTTAAGTTCATGAATGACGTTTTTGACAAGTGAATTTATTTATTAAATACTCCGAGATTTCATCTCCCAATAAATTTATGATATCAAAACACATTTTTTAAATTAATAAATATTAATTTATTGATTAACCAATAGTTTTATTAAATAATAATATTTTATAATCTCATATATGAAATTTTATGGTACTAAGATGTCTCTTTTTATTTGCACAATTTTTTTTTCTTTTAAAAAAAACTAAAAGATAATTATCACTAGATGAGGTAGGTACCTTAAATTTGGGGGACGGTTTGACTTCTATTTTTGTATACATATTAAGTGTCTATATTTCATTTTCTACTATAAATATAAATAACATGCAAAAAAGATAGATTATATATGGTAGCTATATTTCATTTTCAAAGAAGTGTTATAGCTGCATGTCCCTTTTATTTATTTCAATTTCAATTTTCATCCGCAATTGATATATAGATAGTCACTCTACCTATTAATTCTTGTTGACTAAATTATATAGCAATAGCCAATTCTACTTCCTCCTCTTCTTAGCATTTATTTATTTTTAACAAAATTAGTACTTTCTTCGTTTCACAAAAAATGATTTCGTTTTACTTGATGCGTAGTTTAAGAATATAAGAAAGATTTTTAAATTTTAAATTTTATGGTTCTAAATTAAAGTTAGATCAAGTATATAAATTTGTTCTTTGATCTTGTGGCTTTAAATATGTCAGGTGGAAATCTAAAGTTAAAATGTTTTTTTTTTAAAAAAGGTCATTCATTCTTTTTTAAACAAATAGAAAAAAAAATTCTTCTTCTCTATGTTTGGATCATTGTTATTCATTGTATTGTATTGTATTGTTACTATACCTACAATGTTTGTTTTGATTATTACTTAAAATGTATTGTACTGTATTGTTAAATTTCGTTGTTACGTAATAGTGGAAATCCCTATTTTATAGAACAACCAATTTGGTGTGTTCCCGTTGTTACTTAATTTCTTTTTCAATTATATCTTTACATAATATTTTAAAATACTATTTTATCCTTTACCTTAATTATCTAAATCTAGTCAAACCTCTTACCCTAGAATAATTAAGGATATTTGAGTATTATAAATTATAATACAATACGATACAATCAAACCAAACAATTAAAATGTTACTAAACAACAACAAACAATACAATCTAGCCAAACATTGTATCTATCGTACGATACAGTACAATACAATACAATATATTATGAAACAATAGATAACAATGATCCAAACAAAGTATAAAATAGACAGGTAAAATGAGATTGACTCATATACATATTTTAGATGACTAACTTAATTATTTAATAGTCGAATGAAAATTCTTATATTTTTGTTCTTTTAAAATTTGAACAGAAAGTATTTAATTGAAACATTTTATTAATAATTGAAGTATTCAATTAGAACAAAATTTAATTGATGGTCTACAAACTCAACATTTTTTTTATTATTATGTAGGAACTTTTCTTACATATTTGGACCAAGTCTTTTTCATCCATTAATTTTGATTAGCAAATAATTGAATATGTACAAGTGTCAACCTTTTACCTGCTCAAACACATATTTTTTTTGTGAAAGAAATCGAAACACCTAGACGTTATTTGTAGTTTCTATATGTGCAAATTTTAAAATTTCAAAACAAAGTAAACAAATAGATGGCCATATTCACATGGGGTGTGACCCACATATTATGCAATTAGTAATTATTTGATTTGAAATTCAGGGCGGCCTAAAGTAAAATTTTAATTCGTGGTCTAAAATATAAATACATTTCATATATGTATTTATTAAATAAAAAAATTACACTATTTAGATAAAAATTACTAGTACATAATATTATTTTTTCAATGCTAGTTTTAGGTAAGATTTTGTCAACTCAACATTGAAAAACATCCTTTAGTTGAAACAATTATTATATGTATTGTTAACATAATGATATAAGTATCACAGAATTTGACTAAAAAAGTTCACGACTTGGTATACCTCATTTTAATATGCTTAGAGTAATGCTTGAAACTAAAATTTAAAATAAATAAAAAAGAATCTATAATTCACTTAGTTCAACACTTTCACTGCTATTTCTTATTTTTAACAAAGTACAAAAAAAATTCAAGTGGATAAATAATTTATTTTAAAAAAATTATATTTTATTATAAATAATTATTTTTTCTATAAAAATTTAGCACATAATTTATTCTTGTCAAGAATTTGAGGCCCCCGAAATTTAGGGGCCTAAGGTAAATGCCTTATTTTTGAAAGGATAGAGCCGGCACTAATTTAGATAATTGGGATTGATCTCGTCAAGATTTTTTTAGTCGAGCATTTTACATAGGACTTGTCTAATACAATTTATATCTTCAGTGTGATTTGTAGGCTATAACAATAATGTAATAGGTCTAATTATATGAATTCCATCTAATAATAGTTCATTATACTATTTTGGAATTTCTAATAATACTTCTCAACTTTATGAAATCAACGACTAATCACACTTATTTCTAAACTTACTCTTATCATTAATTAAAGTTCTATTTTTGTTACATTTTTCAAGAATTATATTTAATTATATTCAAAGAATGATATAGTATTTATAGTTTCTTAAGAAATGGGCAAAGTCAATAGTGGACAAGTATTGTTGGAGATAGCAGAATTTTTGGCTAAAAACATCCTTCAACTATACCTCAAATTTAAACTACATCATTAAAGTATCATTGATCTCCAACTTTTTTTCGTTCCGAAAAAGGCAAATTATGTACGCTCACACCTTCCAATCATTTTTAATTTCCATAAGCAACAATGTCTAATTATTTTTATATTTTTCAAGAACTTCTTGTGGAAAGTAATGAAGTTATGCATAATAACTTTTGTCGATAGTCAGGTTAACTGCTCATTTTTCGTAAGATCCCTTAATTTTTTTTACAATATCTAACAAAAGGATAAAAGTTGTTCACTTACAAATACTCAAAGGATATTTTGAGCTAAAAATGTTACTTTAAGGATGTCGTTTAAGTTTGGGTTATAGATAAATGATGTTTTCTACTAAAAATGATACTTTAAGGATGTAGTTTAAGTTTGAGCTATAAATGAATGATGTTTTTGGCCAAAAATTCGAGAGAGCTCTAGACCCCAAAGTGAGAAATTCAACCTTTTTTGTGTTGTAAATATTTATATTAGTATTATTACATTAAATTTAAAGGTAAAATGACGCGGTTAAGCAAATTTATACTATTTAATTACTCATCATAATTATAATTTGCTATAATTATCACTTGCGATTAACATTAACCATTAGTTACGTGGACTGACTTTGAATTTATATAATTAACCACGTTTGTATATGTATAATTCACCACATTTGTATAATTCGCGACTAACAATTCTTTGTTTGATTTGTATTTGTACGTATACGATGGTTTGTATTTGTATATGACAATGATTTCTTTTGATTTTTCACTTTTGTCATCATATACATTCAATCTTTTTGTGTATAACTTTAAAGTTTTTATAAGCGTGTTATTTTTGAATTTTGTATAATATAATTTATATATGTAATTTGTATAATATATTTTGTATAATTGTTTAAAGTTTATATGTTTTATGTTTGTATCAATTCGTTATTTCGAGTTTGATTATATTTGTATAATTTCAGATTTTATATTACTCAATTATACAAAGACATGCGAATTATTCAAACGTACCTGCGAATTATACAAACGAGATATGAATTATTTAAATTATTGTCCTCTCTCATCCCTCTCCAAATCTCCTTCGCCTCTTTCCTCCCTCTCCCAATCTCTCATGCCAGAATATATAAATACATATGTATAATATTATCTAACCGATATACATATACAATTCACCTCTTTCCCACTGTATTCCTTCTCTCGCTTGCCTCTCTCATTCCTCTCTCAGTCTCGCTCGTCATTCTCCTCTTTATAACATGTAGCTACGAATTGTAATTAACAAAATATACTTATGAAGCATAATTAATCTATTTTTTAGTGGCTATATGCAAAAGTTTTTCAAAATTTTAAATTATAAAATTAAATATTTTTTAAAGTGGGCTAGTCCAGTGAGAACTTCAGCCCATGTAAGGTTGAATTGGAAGGAAAACTTTACATTTCTCTCTCTTCTAAAATACGTTCCTCCCGTTAAGTAATATATCGTTAAGTAATATATCATTTGCAATGTATTAAATAATTTAAAAAATATATCCGAAAGTAATAAAAATCTTAGTCAGTTACAATTAAGAAACTTCCAAAATAGGATATAAAATATCCCAAATGTATGAGATTTGTGTACTTTGTACCTATTTTAAAGGCTATCAGACTGGCCAGCCAAATTCCAAAGGATTCTACGAGGTTAGCCTGTATTGACAACTCTAGTAAGTTATTAGTTGCTTCCTCAATTCATTTTGAATGACTAGGCAAATAATAGAGTGCATATTTATTTATGGAGAAGAAATAAGGATACATTATTAGTTAAAATATTTGAAAAAAAACCAAGAAGAATATGACAGGGCAGAAGTAGAAAGGTTGAGTTTTTGTAGCTTTGGGAGAGAAGAAGGTGAATAATGTGGTTTCTTAGCAAAAAGGGTCTTTCTGGATTCTCCCCAAACTCAACTGCTGAGGAAGTAACTCAAGGAATTGATGGCTCTGCTCTTACTGCCATTGTTACAGGTTCTACTCTCTTGCTCAATTTCATATTGAACCTCCCCATTTTTTTATTTTAAGTTTCTTGGTTTAGTATTATATTATCATTATACGTTTCAGTTTATTTGTCTATTTTGACTTAGATAAAGTTTTTAATCTTGTAGTATTAAAGATGTTATGTTCGAAAATTGAAATAAAAGAGTGGCCAAACTTTTTGGGAAGGGATTAAAAATAATTTTTTTGGAGCGGACTAAAGAGGAAATTAATATAAATTTTTTGGATTCATATGTATCCTATACTTACTCAGTGGATATTCCATAAAGAAGAACTGGACTTGTTAGTTTGAATGAATTTTGTATGATTCTATGGAATGAAAAGAACCAAATAGACCAAAATGTGTATGAAGGATTCATGTAGCTCACCCTAACTGGTTTGGGATTGAGGCATAGATGTTGTAGTATTTGAAAATTGAACTGTTTATCAGCGCTCTCTTTGTCTTTGTCGATATGTGCTAGACTATTCACACTTTCACATTCATGATGGTAAACAGGAGCATCAAGTGGAATTGGTGCGGAAACTGCTCGTGTTCTTGCATTGCGAGGTGTGCATGTAATTATGGGGGTAAGGAATATCTCTGCTGGAAAACAGGTTAAAGAGACGATAATTAAAGATCTCCCGCAAGCTAAAATTGATGCCTTGGAGTTGGATCTCAGTTCACTTGCATCTGTGAAGAATTTCGCATCAAATTACAATTCTTTAGGCCTTCCTCTAAACCTGCTTATGTAAGTGCTTACTTTGAAGTCTCAGAAACCGAGAATCTTGTATTAGAGAAAGTACACATATCTGCTGTGAATCTTATGCTCATTTCTATCCCTAAGTTCTCATAAAAGGTGTGATCGTACAGGCATAAGCTGTAGATGTATGTATGTATGTATGTAAACAAAGAAACAAGAGAAAAGCATGTAGTTAAAAAGACATTAAGGGTAGCTAACGGTTGTTATGTGTCAGTTCTCAACCACAGTATGCTCCAGGTCTATATTATTAGGTAACCTTATCTTACAGTTGAAATGGAATGTCTTGAATGATTAGAGAAGTGTATAAATAAGAGTACTTTTAATATATTAAGTTCCAAATATATTCTATACAAATTCTAAGTCGACGCAACTAGACTTTACACTACATTAAATAGGTTATTCAATAAATATTGTAGGAAGCATCTATGATGAACTGTAATTCCTTATTTGAGTGTAACATATTGAACTTATTTGGTTTATCTCCAGAGTTTTCCTTCTCTGCTGTACATATGATAAGCTTTCTGTTCGCTATGATGTCAATATGAATATGGAGATCACTTTTTCATACTCCACAATTCAGACAATGCAAAATTAACATTCTGTTTTTTTAAAGTGAGCAATTTATATTACTATGTATATTGTAATGCAACCTTTTAGACGATTTCCGGCCTATATTTCATGTCCCATTGGAAGATTCAGACAATACAAAAGTAAAATTATTGAAACTTAGAAATTTAATGTTATCAATGATACTAATTTCTAATATCAGTTTTCGCTTGTATTGACAACCCCTAATTATTATGTTAATTGTCTCAAAGAAGCGATAATTCATCATAGATAATAATACCTGCATGTCCGTTTTACTTTACAATACTTAAAAATGTGACAGACTGAATCCAAGGCATTCAGATTTTGTTGCTGATATGGTAAGTTCAGTTTGCTGATGAATAATCTACAGATAATATTTTTTGAGCCTTGCTCCTACCGCCATTAGGGTGAACAGGACTTGCATTCATAGGCATGGTACTTGTGTTTTAGGCTGAATGATGAGCACAGAAGTAACTAGATAATTGCAATCTTGTGGCAAAGTAACAATGCAGGAATCATGGCAACCCCATTCGCACTTTCCAAGGATAACATTGAGCTGCAATTTGCAACAAACCATGTTGGTAAGATGCACGACTTTTCTTACTAAACACTGAAATGAACTAGTCAATGAAAATGAGAATAGAAGGGCTGGGGATTTTCTATGGAGATGATAAATTAAATATCCCCAGCCTTTGGGCCTTAAAACTAGAATTATGAGGTCAATTTTGTCGCTAAGTGATACTTGTGTATCAGTCTATGTCCTGCTTGTTATACCGACTGTGATTAACTTAGATGATACCATGTCTTGACAAACAAAATTGGCTTAGTTTATGTCTACATTGTTACTTCCTTGTCTTTAGTGCTCATGTGCCTTAGTTTGTGAGGTTTTGTTTCCTAGAGTTTCGCATAATTTTATGACATCTTTTCTAGTTAAGTATCACTTAGTGTGGGTATCCTAGTTGGTGTTTTTAGTGCTGAATGCTAATTGTTTTGTTGTCATAGTTCTCCTTCGTTTGGTAAGGTTCTATATTCTTAGATTTTTGCATGACTTCCTGACATCTGGTGTTCAAATTATGTTTTTGGTGATATTGAAGTCAAATTGCATCACAGTAAAGGATGATTGACAGAGTATATTTTATTGCAGGCCACTTCCTTTTGACAAATTTATTGCTGGACACCATGAAAAAAACAGCTCGTGAGAGTAGAAAGGAAGGGAGGATTGTTAATGTCTCCTCACGTCGCCACAAATTTTCTTACAATGAAGGGATTCGGTTTGACAAGATTAATGATCAATCAGGGTGAACATGCTTTAATCTGACATATCTTTTGAGTGCTAATTCTCTAGTTGTTGAGTCTTTGATTTTCTTCCATACAAATTTGACTAGTGTATATATTAGTGTCCCACAATGGCAGAAGATATTCTACACACTGCACAGAGTATCAGTTAAGAACTGAGTGTAAGGAACTTATCTTTGTGATCTCCCAATCTGCTCTCGTTAGGACTGAGTATCTGCGAGAAACAGGATTTAATTTCTTTGGTTGTCTTATCATCGACCAAGTTGGGATGAAAAAACATTATAACCAGTGCTACTTCCAGTGACTGCTGGAAAAAACTTATGCCCTTCACGAATTTAAAATATTTGGAGAATAATTGTTCCCTAATTCTGAGTGATGAGAGCGACAAAGATGTTTAAGCCAAAGTTATTGATCATTTATGTGCAGTCATGAGGAGTGTTTACATGTGTTGTTTCCAGAAAATAGATGAAATGTGCTTATGCCTAAAAAAACATTGTCAAAAGTCTTTGACTTATGTGGATGAATGATCCTCAGGTATAATAGACTGTCTGCATATGGTCAGTCAAAGCTTGCGAATGTGCTGCATACTAATGAACTTGCTAGACATCTAAAGGTACACACTTATCAAGTAAACTGTTTAATGTGTTTGAAGATTGAATTTTCTGATACATTTGATAAAAGTACTCTACCAGACTATACAGCTATATCATTTAAATATGTCAAGTTTGAGACCTGGTAATTGTCAAATGGATTTATCATTAACTGAAACCTCCTCAACTGTAGATATTTCCTGGAGTAGATTGAGGATTGTAAGCAGAAAAAACAAAATGGTAGAAGTTTTAGGCATTGTACTTGCTGCTACACAAGTACTTCAAAAAAAAAAACTATAATTTTCAGCATTTGTTACAAATGTTTTCAAGAAAGCATCATCGATACAGTGTCTGTCAATATGATATTGTGTTGTACACTTTTTGAGGTGCAATTCTTATCTTTTCAAGCATCAAAGTCCAGTACTCCTAGAATATCTAGTATAAGTTATATTAAATTCTCTCATTAACTAATATTACCAGGCTTACATAACCTTTTGATACCTTGCTTCACAATAATATCTAGTATAAGTAGACGATAAGTTCTTTATCCATTTTAAGAATAATAATGTGGACATTCCCTCTAGGAGTAATAATGTGGTCATTTTCTTGAAAAGGATGAGGGTGTGGAGATTACAGCGAATTCGCTTCATCCAGGAGCCATTGCCACCAACCTTTTCCGTCAGAACAGCATTATCAGTGGTAATCTCTTTGACTTCTGAGTCGTGTGTTCTGCCGATTTCTGCATGGGTGCTACATGTAAAGTTCCACTGGATGGTATACTCTTGATTGTTTGCATTGTGCTCTTGCTTCATGACTTTATAGGTGAGAAATTAAGTTAAAATTACTGGTGCTAAGAATTGACAACACCTGTCAAATGATGCTCCCTTGAGTTCGTAAGCATCTAACGAGCCAAATCTGGTTCGAAGCTGTCCATAGTGGGTCTTCTCTGTTGCTTGTTTCTGACATGTGTTCTTATGTCTTGTTCTTCACTAACGCTTGAAAATTTGTTATTTACATTTGATGGCAGCTAGATGTAACAGAAAACTAACTGGATATCTGCTACTTAGTTTTATGAGTTTTATAAACATCTTCATGATTTCGTCAATATCTCACCTCAAATTAATAGACCCTGAGAATAATGGGTTTGTGGTTTAAAGTCCTGTGATTATCCTTTATGCATTAAGCTTGTTTACATTTTACTTTTTTTTTTTCCAGAAATGTTTAATCCACTCTACTCTTTTATGTGATACAGGCATTGTTAATGTCATTGGCAAGCATGTGATGAAAAATGTTGAGCAGGTAATGTTGGAGTGTGGAAAGTCCTATTAGTTTCTTTTGTTTTAGACTAAGAATCTTTAACAAACTCACAAGGGCCACGAAATGCTAGATATGTGATTTCTAGAACTTGAATTTAACTTCGAAATCATGATTCATGAAGATTATCTATAAGTAGTGACTTTTGTCACCCTTTTTTCGTTTTTAAAAAGAAGAGTACCTCATAGGTCCTTCTTTTCATTGCTTCTATTGTTATAGTTTCAATTCCACGCCCTTATAAAAGCAGCTAGCAAATCTAGGGCACTGGGTGTCTATGAAGGTTAAGGGAATGAGATCTCTTTGACATGTATGAATTAGTTATGACATTGAATCCTTAGTTTTGGCTGTTGCACCTCTTTCTATTTGGTAGCCAAGCAATGTTGTTTGCATAAGTTTCTTCATCTATTTGCTGATGTGAAAGTGGTATCTGCAGGGAGCTGCAACAACTTGTTATGTGGCTTTGCATCCTGATGTTAAAGGTGTAAGTGGCAAATATTATGCAGACTGCAACATAGCTGAGGCAAGCCCCCAAGCTAACGATGCTGGATTGGCAGAAAGATTGTGGGATTTTACCATGAGTTTAGTTCACTAACATAACATGCAATTTTAAACCTTGCTTTCGCGTAAAGAGGATTCGCACGTTGCTGTGTTGTGTATCTTGTGGTTTGTAAAGCATTACAACACTGGGAATCTCAAACCAGGTGGCCTTTGGCTCATCCCATGTTGTGCATTTACAGCATATAGCCAGTTTCTTTGAAATTATTTTGTAAGGGGCTATGTGGTTATTCTGAAATCTGTTTTACAAGGATAATTTTGAATATCTTTGATAGTTTACCTATTTTGGTACAAAACATATCACTTACAAGGGAATGGAGACTAATACACTCCCTTGGTGTGAGGTATAAGAAATAATAATCTAGAGAACTATTTTATCCTACGTTTCGTTGGAGGTACTAGGCAATCTGGAATTATTTGTCTCACACTTAATAACTCTTGTGTTAATGAGGAATAACATTGTCAAAATGCAGGAAACGTCTTTCACATTATGACATGGTTGAAGTTTGACTCAGACACCAACACAATTCATAAGGTCAAATAGTTGATAAGAAATGTGCTGTCATATCTGATTTTGTTTAATCAGCAATATTTTCAGTTCATTGTTTACTGTACAACAAACCCCAACCTCCTGTCCACAAAAGGGGGAAGAGCAGGAAGAGATAAAGGGCTCTAATCCTATTTAATTTCCACGCTTGCTTCTTTTTGTTCTCTCTCCTATGGGGACAGCATAAATATACAAGTTTGGTACCTCAAATGTCATGTTGAAGGATCAGCTGTACATTGAATCACTTGAAGCTAGCCTCCACAATCATATGACTCCTTTCACAGCTCGGATTAGGTTATCAAATCTGATCTAAGGCACTCAACATTTTACAAACAGCTTCACTGTCCACAGATGCTACAATGAAGGTCAAAAGATTCACTGGGAAGTAAGCTTCATCTTTGTAACACTAGACCCAAGGGCGGACGGAGGTAATAAGATCAGCTGATTGATCTCGACAATGGATAAAGTTCTGTTCAAGAAGATGCTATTTTATTTCCTAGTTTCCCCCCGATGGGTCCATATTGTGCAAATCAGCTTCCTTCAAAGTTACCAACATACACTGATAGTAAACTACGAAACTGGAAAGTCTCCCATGAATGTTGTATCTGACAAAGAAAAAATCATGCTTCACCTGTCCGACCATCCAAAGGAGGACAAGGGTTTAGATCTAGCGAAGGAACCAATTTCACATGATCCCTTAAGAGTTGCTGAGACACCCGATTGGCCAGCACTGACTGTCCATCATAAAGCTCTCCTCCTGTAGTCCTCCCAAACTGCTTTCCAAGAGCATCATTTTGAGAGGATGCCAATTCCCGGAAAGCATGAGATCCTGATGGTGGCCCTCTTAAAACATCAGGATCCCAGTAAGAAGGGCCATTCATGTAAGGACTCTGTGGAAGTGGTGCTGCCTCCTGTAAGTAAACTGACTGATTAAGATGATGAAATGGAATAGCACCAGTCCCTCCAGAGAGTGGTGTTGATGAGCCAGACATGGTGATAGGACTTGATATGGGTGAGGGAGACAGCCTCCCATTTAGGTGTTGAGGTGACCTTGGATGTAAAAGAGGGCTACCAATCGGTGAGACAGGGCATGATATGTTTCTTGTAATGCTAATGTCACTGGAGATCAAAGAAGAATATCAGTGATCATAAAAGATGAGTACTAACTTCATTATTTCTCTACTATATTCAGAATTGAAATTTGAAGGCAACTGCTTTCTTTTGAAAGTTTCTCAATAAAAATTAGAGAATTTAAAAATTATAAAATGATCAAGAGAAAAGACCTGCAGTGAAAATTAGATTTTGACACTCTGGATGAGTGGGTTGCAAGTCTTTCTGATTCTGATGTAGGGATATTCCTTGCCTGTCCAATGCCCTAAGATTCATAAAGAACACACCGGTAAGATTAAGCCATGCCACAAAAGCCCAAGATGGAGATTGATAATGTTTACGTCATCAATCATACTGCAAATTTCACTTGGAGTTACTATTCAATGCATTCCGACATCATGAATTTAATATATACTCCATCCATCTCAAGTGATCTATCGTAATTTCTAAAAATACTTTTTATCTCAAATTATTTGTCATTTTAGAAGTTCAAGATAAAATTAATTTCATCTTTTTTCCATTCCTTAGTAGTAGTTAATCTTAAGGACTTCAGACGCCTAAGTAAATATTTAATGAAGAGATTATATCTAAACAATGTATGAGGATAAAGTAGTCAAAAACTCTTCCTAATTGATGTTTTCTTAAGGGGCATGTAAAAAAGAAAAATGACGGATAATTTGAGACGAAGGGAGTACTAATTAGTCCCTTTTTACCCCTTTCTATAGGGGGATGATTAGTCCCATATCTTATATATATTCCAACATGGGACTAATGAAGATCGTCTGTTCCGAGGAAGACATGCTCCCTCATAATGGTGCTAGGACAAAGCTACGAACATCTAATAATACAACTAACAGCATGATGTTGTTAATATGCATTCACCATCTCATATATGAGCATCCTCCATCTAAATCTTCTTACAGCTACCAATAAGTCAATTTTCATTTTTTACAACATTAAAGTTCACTTGCTTCATTTTAAACTCATTGTAAGAAGAACAAGGATTGTATTTTGCTAATTTGTTTTCTCTTGATGTAAAACTCACTTCTTGTCTTCCAGCCCAAAAATTTGTGCTGATGATTCTTATGAATATACTGGATTGACATAATCCAGTATATTCATAGGAATCATCCGCACAAAAAAAAGGTTCACTTGCTTCTGTTTCTATCTATCTATCTATTTATCTCTTTACACTCAAGAGTGGATCCAATATTTAAACATTTTATGGGTTTGAGGCCGGGATCCTGTACATATGTTTAGTTATCCAGTAAACAATTGCTGATCACTATTCAAAGCTACTGGGTTTGGATGAACCTATAACGTATACATTAGATCCACCCTGCTTACTCTGTAATGAATCAAGAAGCCAATTTGAAAAGTAGTTCACTTATATGTTCTTTTTTCAAAGAATGAAGCTTCTTACTATGTTATGAATCAAGAAGCTACCAAGACTACGCTCACCAATCTCACTTGAGGCTGAATACTACATATAACATCAGGGGCAATCAAATTGCACCTTCAAAGAAAGCAAAGACAAAAAAGAAGGCATTCTAACATGAGAAACATGCATGCTTGTGAAGGCACATACACAGACATCATCCTACCCTCTTTGCTTTCAATTAAATATGGGAAGAAGAACAAGATGGGAGAAGCACTAAATTTCAAGTTTACTTGACCATCCAAATGAATCTAGCTTGTTAATATCAGAAGAAGCAGCTTTTAGCCACAGGAAAGAACGTTATACAATGGCCAGCAAGTAGAAAGTTTCTCAGGATCCTTTTTTGTAATGAGCTTATCTTAGTAAATTTCCTTTTATCTCTTTTTAAGTATTTCTGATAGTTAAAAGATCATATCCTCGCAGTTCCCAAAAAAAAAAAACAGATAACAGGGACTACTTGATTAAAAAAGTATGTTCATTATTGTAAGAACCCATTCACAGACCCCACTTGTGTGATCACACTGCGTATGTTATTGTTATTTTAAGAACCCATCTTACAATAAGCTACAAACTACAGTAGACAGATTATGTAGCACACATCAAACAATATAAGACCATATTTACATATTCAGTTAAATTATTTCCTTTTCCAGAAGGAAACGACCCACTTTTAAGAACTAACCACTCTCTGAGTCGCATGCGACAAGTTCATAGTACTGAATACATATTCCAGTACATTATTATCGACATCTGCATTGGTATTGTATGAGCTTCAAATATACTTGAACTCATCGTAATCAGGAAAGTAACTTAAGATTATATGCCGTCAACTTTCAAATAAAGGATATATGTAACCAATCAGTTAATTTTGCCAAAACTAATTGCTGATCCAAAATTACATTATGGTCACAGAAGAACAAATGTGTCGGTGTACTTTTATCAGTACCATCAGCACATCCTTCATGTTTCTGAAAAGAAAGAGAAATGACTACCAATGCCGTAACAGCAAAGAGGAAAGAAGACTAAATTAAACAGAAGTGTACCAGAGACTTAACACCATTTGCTCCTGCACATGGAGGATCTGCAGGTGGAGAAATATTTGGCTTCTCCAGAGTTGCCACATTTTTCACAAAAGGATGATCCAATAGCTGAGCAGCAGTAGGACGAAGACGGGGCTCACGCTGCAAGCACTTCCTCACAAAATCTTTAGCTTCATCTGAGAGCTGTTCTGGTATAGTTGGGAGCTCTTTACTATTCCCAATCTTAAACATAGCAGCAACCTTTGGGCCAGAAGACATCAAACACCACATGTAAAAGGTCAGGGGAAAGAACTGGCATTGCACAACTTGCTATCTCAAACTAAACTATGGGCTATGGCAAACCATTAATCTACAGAAAATTTCCAGAAGAAAAAACAAGCAGGAAATGCTCAATTAATGGTCTCTCGACCAAATTACTCACCCCTTCATACTGGCTAAAAGGAGGTTTTGATGTAGCCATTTCTAAGACGGTGCACCCAAGACTCCATATATCAACAGCAAGGTTGCAGCCACTAGAATTCTTTATAACCTGAAACAACAGGTAAGAGGCACTTTGGAGTCAAACCATAAGTAGCCAAGGCACATAAAAAACTTTAAAATACTTCCCAAATCAATCCTTACCTCAGGGGCCATCCAGTAAGGACTTCCCTTGAATGATAATGGACATGACTGCCCTGTGATCTGCAAATTTGTGATTGAAAAATTAAAGATATGAGTTTCAGCTTGAAGAGCACACCTACAGAGGGAAAAATATTCAGATGGCACAAGGTTGACAATAGCACAAGTGCATTACTTAAGGAATTGAATTCTGTACTTAACAATTTCCACCAAAAACAAGGAAAAAGCAGATGATAAGAAAACGATATATCCATAATCCATTCAACAGCAGTATTAATTAGATGGAAAAGCAGATCTGGAAGGGGGGAAATCCATACGCTATCTCCAATTGATAATTTCATCCAGTAATCAAGATCATCTAAAATTACAACGCCCTTAGAAGTCTATGCTTAAGCTTACATGTTTTGCCATTCCAAAGTCTGCTAGCTTTATGCGCCCATTTGGATCAACAAGAATATTTGCTCCTTTAATATCTCTGTGAAAATGCAGAGTTAGACAATCAGGGCACGCAGATAAAGACTGCTAAAAGAATGAAACTTAACATAAATAATGTAACCAAAAAAGCATTATTACCTATGCACTGTGTTTTTAGCATGTAAAAATGCAAGCCCTGATAAGATTTGTTGAGTATAACTACGGATCGCTGCTTCTCCAAATGCACCATATTCTTGTAAAAGCTTATAAATGGACCCACCCGATACATATTCCAAGTAGATATACAGTTTATCGCCAACCTGATTGAGGTAAACAATTCAGAAGAAATGACAGCTCAAAAACATGACAATTTCAGCAAGCAAAAGTATATGGCTCTCATATGATAAGGTTTATAATCATTGCCACTTACATTGGATCTAAGATTTGGAGTGCTACATTTTTATCAATTTCTTTTTATCAAGTATTTTGACCAAATTATTTAATTAAAATATCAAGATCTTAATTGATAAGGCTGCTAATATCATTTGAAGCTCACCGTTTCTGTCCCGTAGTACCGAACAATGTTTGGATGCCTTAATCGGCTTAACAATGCAATCTCCTGCAAAATATTTGAACATAAGAGCATACTCAAAAATGAAACATTTCATATTTTGACACAGGAACCAACAACTCTAAGCAGTCCACAAACATTAAACCTTTGTTAGACTGTTCCCTATATGATAAACTTACTTGTGCCAACTGCTTTGCACTTTCCTTTGACTTTGCGTCATCTGAAAATAATGTAACCTCCTTCATTGCACACATTTCACCACTATCACTGCAGAATAGACAAGGCCAGGTATTAAACAATAAGGCTGTCAATCTTTGATTTGCACATGCCAATGGGCACACATAAGCAACATGTTGGATTTGTATTTACTTCAAAAGGCCAAGTTCAATAATATACCTATTAAAACCAACATAAACATGGCCAAATGTGCCTCTTCCCAGCAATTTTCCTTTTTTCCAACGAGAGCCAGGGCTTGCAAGGTTCTCGGCTCTACCTGGACTACGAGGCACCGAGGGAGATGTTGCAACTGAATTAGAATGTGAAAAGGGCGAAGAGTTGGAAATTGTCAAAGGAGGAAGAGGCAAAGGGTGACTTTGTGCTTTTCCATCATCAGGCCAACTAGTCTGCAATTCAGCGGCTCCACCAACAGCCCTAGGATGAATTGGTGTGACAGCGCCACTATGAATTCTCGAGCTAGGTCCCGGACTTGTCATCCTAGGACTAGGAATAGGAGAGTACTCTGGACTTCCTCTACAAGGCTGCCAAAACAGTTGTCCAGACATATCTCCTCCCATTGAATTATGTCCAGAATTCTGACCAGACCCTGGGCTTGAACAATGGCCAGATCCAAGTGAAGGAAGATCTGGATAAGCTCTTCCTGCCCATAGAGTAGAACTAGTAACTTGCTCACTTGCAGCAGCTCTCATAGGACTTCTAGAAGGACTTGACATAGAACTATCGGGAGCACTGCAAAAGGCTCCAGGAGGAGGCACCTGTAGAGTGGTCACATGACTACTTAAAGGCCTTCTTTTAGGAGATACGGAGGAAACGTTTCTACTTGGTGAAAGACTAACTGGTCTTGTCATTTCTTTCAAGCTAATTTGTCCAACTGCAGATTGATCCTTAACAACCAAACTTCAAAACCAACAAGAAAAAAGAATTTGTGTCAATCAAGGTACTATAATTACTTATCAAAAGAAAGCACCAAATGTTTTAACAAGAAAAAAAAACAAGCCAAAGCAATTAAAGCATGCCAAGGGAAAAAGCGCCAACTTTTGAAAGAAAAGAATCTATAATGACCAAATTTTCTTCCAAATGACCTTCTAGATTAGCTAACCTGGAAGGATTACCAGCAGCAGTTCTGCTCCCAGTTTCATAATCAGTTGCAAGTGGACTACGCTGACGTGAATCAATAGGGTCATCACTCTCAATAGAGCACTCGCTTGAAATAGATGCAAAGACAAGCTCTCCATCGGTATCTGCAGGGTCGAGTCTGTGCCTGATGCATGCAGGTTTGGGGAGAGGCAGAAACAAGGATGGCTTTGAGGCCTTCTCTACTCTGGACTTTGCTGATGGACTTATCCCAGAATCCGACCTACCTACATTTGCTGGACGCACACCGGGAAGTGGTAGTGGTTGGGCCAGAGGCCTTTCAGCAAAGCTTTGACATCTTGATACATGTTTAGAAGGTGATGACGCTCTTGATTGTGCTTGGGATAGAGAACCCTTCTCAGAAGCAATGTCACTGTTATGCCTTCTAGAACCTCCTGATTTACCGGGAGATTTAACTTCAGCTGGACTCTTAAACTTGCGATGCAATGTATCAATAAAACTTTCTTTTGTTGGTTTCTTCTTAGCTTCTTTTGATGATTTCCACCATGAAGGCATATTTCCTTGTGCTAAAAATTAGCAAAATCAATAGGCAACTTACTACAACATAATTTCCAAATACCAGCCTTATATTGGACAATAAACCTGCAAGCAGAAAAAGACTAGCATGCTTTAGTTAAGAATTTGGAGATAATAGAATCTTAATCTGTTGCTGTAATGCATATGCCAATCCCTCCATTTATTTGAAATTAAAATTTCTAAAGATAAATACTACATATAAATATTTCAACATAGGCATGATATTGATCCACCCCAGATAAACTATCCACCTCAGTGTCCCCCCCCCCCAGGGGACGATCAGTGTGGCGGTTAGGTATCTTTAGACAAAATAGTGGTCTTTCAAGATTGATTGTTGTGTGTCAGCACTCAGCACGACCAAGGACATGCTTGTAGAGTTACAGATGACAGAATTGGTCAACAAAAGCAATCGGCTTCATGATACAACCATGGTAACCAATGCTTATGTCACTTCATCAAAAAAAGAATGTTGAGAGAATCAATTAGAGACCAAATAGTTAAGATTCTGGACAAGCACAACTAAGATAAGACGATCAAACCTTAGTTCACCTTCTTATTGATTTGTGTGAACAGATATTTGGTTCCAACAATTTAACTGTCACTTATAAATCATCTGCATAATAAAACAGAAATTCGCACCCTGGTTCTTAATTTATTTATTTTTTACAGATAACTAGGCAATTTTACAAGAAACTTCCAACCGAACCACTTAAACACTAATCAGCCATGAACATGAAGTTAACCCGTGATCTAGTTCAAGGAAATAACTCCCTTCGGACACCAACCCTTTCCGATAAGTCTTTCTGACACTAATCTTGAAAGTGTGGAATCAAAATTTATTTTTACTTTTTCACCTCTCAATAACGAGTTCCCTCAACCTGCTTCTACTATTTTATGTTATCCCATTTCAAAGATTAATGGGTCTCCTAATATGAGAGAACCCTCAGCTCATCCAGAATGAAATTCATTTACAGTACCCAAATCTTCTTCAGGAATCACAGCAAAAAGATATTACTTTTCATTTCTTGCCATCTCCCCGTGTTTGCATCAAACCAATAGATACATAACACATATCTTTTACATAAACTCTCATCCATGGTTAATCAATGTTCCAATTTTGCAAGTAGTGTTCCTCTTAGAAACAAATCAATTTAATTGGGTCGATTATGTTACTGATCTTTTCAGAGTTGAGCACAGCAATCATCATGATTTCAAAAACTCAAAAAACACAGCCTTTCCACACAGATCTAAAACACTAACAATGCACTTAAACTAGTAAAAATAACAAAAAGCACAGATTAACAAGTATAACAGCCAGAAATGAATTCCTAAAAATTGAAAAGAAAGATCACCGAAACCTCACCTCTAAAGTTCTCTGCTGTCACATATCGAACACAAACAGCTCGCTTCAGATTCGGCCTCCTGAATCCAACTCAGACACTACTAGCTCAAAATGAAACCCTAGAAAAATCTCAGCTTCCCTCTCCCCTCTCCGAGATTTTCCCAAGAGACGGAGAAAGAGAGATATAGAAAAGAGAAGAGAAGGTTCAGGAATTCGAATTGGAGAAAGTTAATTTGAAGAGATCGCGTAAGAATTGAGATGGAGTTTTAGAGAGAGAGAGAAAGGAGTGAGAAGAGCAGCTAAGTAAGAGAGAGAAACAGAGTGGAGTGGAAAAGAGGTGTCTCACAACTTAATATTATCCCTATATTCGGCGTGAATTATTAGTTTTTCTTTAAATTATTAACATTTTGAAAATACTTTTAATTGATCGGACTTAAGTATACTCTCGATTTTACAACATTCTAAATTATCATCGAGTTTATAAGTATTTTCAATATTTTCTTTTGATCTTTTATTAAGAGTTTCATGTTATTATAAGAGTTTAACATTGTTTATTACGTCATGTGGCCAATCAAAGTTTAAAGTTTAGTTAATAAAATAAAAAAATCTCTCAAGTATTTTAAGATGATTACTAATTCAAAATGAAATTAATAATTTGCTCCAAGTTAATATTTTCAATATTTCTCATAAGTTATATAAAAAAATATTTACTATGATGAAATTTATCTTTAATAGTAATATTTATGACAAATCTTGTAGTAATAGATTTGAGAATCGCAATTAGATTTCAAATTTAATATCTAACCACTACTATTTATTTTTCCCAAAATACTAAAGTTGCATTTGAAACAATACAAGGGGAAAATTCTTTTGGCTACAAATATTTTCAATTTTTTTGAATTATATTTGCTTCATAGTTTTTGCAAGAAAATATGTATTGTATTTTTTGTCAAGTAAGAAGAAAAAAAATGTAACTTCTTAAAAAAATGTGACTTTTTTTTTAAAAAAAAAAATGTGATAAAAGAATAAAATGAATATTAACCTATCTCTATCTTTATAAATGAGAAAAATTGTTATCAATAAATTTTCGATGTAAAAGATAAATATTAAACATAGAATTATAAAAAAAATTAAGATACAATATATATATATATATATATATATATTATTTTTTTTCGCTCAAATTTGTTTCACCCAACTCTTGTACCAAAATTGTAGTATAATAATGAAAAGAATTAAAATAATAAATGAGAGTAGTAATAATTACTATGAAGCACGGAAATAAATTTTATAATTATGAAATAATTAAAGTTTGGGATTCCATTGTGTGCTCCTTATTTATTTCTTTATTGTTTCCGTTATCTAATATAAACTTATTCCATTCTTGTTAATTTATTTATTATTTATTTATAGACTTGTGAAGTGTTGTATTTTCTATGATATGGACAATCTAGAGCACCTTAGTACTTGAAAGTGACACAAAAAAGTAAAATAATTTAATTTTCCTTGTTCATTTATTTTTTTTTTAAATAATTACATAAATCTCCCCTAAAGTTTAAATATGTAAATATTTGATTATGTACTTCTATTTTGTATTTTATTAAACAGTCTCGTCATTATTTATTCAACTTCTTCAAATAAAGAAAGAAATAAAAATAACTAAATATTACAAATAAAAAAATTAAATAAATTGTAACAAAATAAGTGAAAATTATTATTTTCCCAACCCATCAAAATCTAGAATATTACTAATATATAATATATTTGGGCATAAAGAAATTTGCCTTTTGGTTTAATTAAAATAATCCCACTTGTCGGGAATAATTGATAAACTAGTAGGGTCCTTTTTCTTCTAACCTTAAGAATTAAGGCCCCTAAAATGCAAAAAAAAAAAGGCCTAAAAAAAAAAGGAGGCAATTTCTCTTTAAGATATGTAATAAACTTTTGTTTTGTCAATATACAATATATATTTTAAAAAATGACAATAAAAATGCTTAAAATTTTAAGAAAAATATCTTGACAAAGGACATAATGGTGAATCTAAGGAGATACACTTTTGTATTATTATCAATTTTTAATTAAATACGTGAAATAAAGATGATTTGTCTTTGTTTCAATATACTCGTAATATTTTTATTTATATATATTTTTTAAAAAATATATTAATTAAAAGGAATTATTTTATTTTTATTTTTATTTATATCTTAAGATATACTCAATTTCTCTTCAATGAATTTTACCTATTTATTTGACATAATTAAAGTATCTATAATCTTCAAAAATAACAAATATTAAGAATAAAGTGGAAAACATAAATGACTAATTTTATCTTAAACTTTTAAAATAACAAATATTTCAAATAAAAACTACAAAAATATTGAGAAATTATAAAATTTGATATAAATATTAAATTTCTAAAACAAAATAAATTAAGTGTTCTCTAAGAAAAAAAGACTTCAAATCCCCAGTGTTGCTTCAATTTATCTTTTAAATAGGATTTTGTATGACACCAATTGATCCTCCAATTTCCATATGAGTTTCTCTGTAAGTTGTTGGAGGACTTCTTAATGCTATTTAAGAGAAATCAAAATGAAAATTGAAGAAACAATTGGTGTAGTTTATACAACCCAGTTTGAAAAAAAATAGATTGATACACCACTATAGATTTTTGGAATCCGATTTCTCGTAAGAACGCTAAAACTTGTTTTTATTGTAAAAATGGATGAAAGAGAAGAAGAAAATAGAAATTTAGTATAGTGAGTCGAGTTGGAGTTAAAAGAGAAAATTGAATAATTTTAATTGAAATTTAGTAATCCTACTTGAAATATGAGTGATAAGTCTAGAGACGACAAAGTTATAAATGGTCACATAGTATAACAGAAGATAAAACTTATTATTGAATAAAAATTGTTGCTTAAATATGTTAAGAATATACTTATAAATTATTTCATATATTTATTTTTATTTGTCTCTTTCTTATAAAATCAAGAAAAGACTATTTATTTATTTTTCTATTTTACCTCAATATTAAATATTTATTTTTTTGATATCATTTATCAAGATTTATACTGTTCATCAATTAATATGAGTATGATATTGTGCCAGAAAATTGTTTCTTAAATGACGTTTAAAATTTAAAAATGTACAAATAAAAGGAAATGAAAAATTGTATTTAATGTTTTTGCTAGTTTAGAAAATACTTTACCTATTGGAAGGACTTTTTGAAAAATTATTAATAATTAAAAAAAATATAGCAAGAATCATAATAACGACATGTCAATTGTTATTATGATTAAGACGTTGTGCTTAAAAAATAAGATAAACTTTTCGTGATGATAGTAAAATAATATATATCAAAATAATTTATATTAAAATCAAAGTATTTCTTTTTAGAAAAAATAAAATAATCTTGATACTGAAATAGAATAAAAATAACAGTAAAAACTTATCGAGTTCATAGGTCGTGGCAAATCACTATTTTGAAAGCACTTGTGACTCGATTGGGATGCAAGCATTATGGTGGATTGCTCTCCAAGATTCCATAGTCACTTTGAAACATGTTTCCTCGAGATTTCAACTTGATTAAGATATAAATCGTAATGACTGATCGTTTTTTAAGGTTCTACAATCACTTTGAAAATGGGTGCACTCCGTGATTGAAAGTTTGAAATCTGTATGATAAAAAATTGCTTAGAATACAATCAAAGAAGAACAACTTCAAAAAAAAGAAGAGAATTTTCAATGTTTATTTTGTTCACAGGTACATCGTTTATATAGGCCAAGGACATACGTTACAAAAAGAAAATTAATTGGGAGATAAATAAAATTTTAAATCAACAGACTAAATAAGTCAACACGGAGAATTGAAAAACGGTTACAAAATGTAAATAAGATGTATCAATAATTAATTCAGTTTGAATAATATCAATGTATTCACACTTGTTTTTGAAACAATGTATTTGAACACTTTTTCGGTAGGCTCAAAAATATTTTTTTATCTAAAAATCATATTTTTATCTAAAAATCATATTTGCAGTTCTTACCCTTCGAGTGCACATAAGAACCGACATAGGCTAAATCATGAATTGAGATGATTTTATCTGTGGTAATGTGAGACTAAAAAAAAATAGGTTACTGAGTCTTGTATCTAGGGTTAGGATAAATACCGAAAATCAAACTAATTTGATGTTTTGATTTCGATTTAATATTTCTAAAACTTTGATACTTTAGTATACCAATTCAAAAATTTTAAAAAACTAAACTCAAAGCCCAAACTACTTTCAAATAAACTTATACCCAGCCTATGTCCATTCTCATTCCCTTTTCCTAATATATAGTACAACAAACAATACAATTATCGCTAGTTCAGAATCTAATTATGTGTCTTTACTTTAATTTTTATAATTATAAGTCGTACCACATTTACTTCACATTTAGATACATGTATCTCGGATACGTATAAGTTATATTGGTTATATGTGTTTGATAGTTGATTCGGGTACCACACTTGGTATAACATATCCTCATGATTAGATTGAATATCTCGCCTGATATATATTACTTATTGGCTTGGGTACCTCACTTTGTACATGTATATCTACATATGATTGCCTCGAGTACCACGTATATATAACTCTTGGTACAAAATATCCTTATAGTTGGCTAGAGTATCACACTTATATATACTAATAGTTTACTCTAGTACCTCACCTGGTATAGAGATATCCATATATGATTGGGTCAGGTACCACATTGGTACACTAACATTTTAATTTTGAGTTCCATTAGAGGATCAAGTATTTATTTATGATTCCTCGTGTGAATCGATTTTACTTCTTCAAAATGTGATTGTCGCATGTTGGATCCTTGAGTGGTCCGGGTTACTTGAAAGAAGTGATAAATCATATGTGCCTTTTTATGTTGATGTTGTTCTTGATTATTGTGCATATAGGGTGAGGATTGGGAGTCTGAATTATATTATACTTGTGATTATATATTATTTATTTATTTAACAACTCCGTTTTTAGGGGTTTATTTCTGCATCATTATTTTAACTATTTTGTTGAATTTATGAAACTCAATTGTTTAATTGTCTAAATTGTTTTTACTATTAGGTTAAGTTTATTGATATATGAGTATATAACTTTAAGGTTGGGATGGTGAGAGCGTGTAGATAGAGACTTTGGGGTGATGTAACTTTCATGTTGCATGCTTCTTTCTGAATGTCTATTTTATTTATGTTGTATACTCTGGTTGTAAGAATTCACTGATATTTCATAGCTGAAAACGATGATGATCTGTCGCAGCTTCCATCCTCTTTCCTTACAATGAGAGTTATGTCATATTTCTTTTATAAATTGTACTCATAGAAGCTCTTGTATCTATTTAGACTAGTTTCTTAGGAGTTTTAGTATGTTCCTTATAAAATAACTTTGGAGGTTTAAATCTATTTATAGTGATTTCTTAACCATTTAAGATGTTAGCTCATGATTCATTATTTTTACGCATTTTTAAATTCAAATTGGGTAGTAAGTATTCTCCTATCCAGGTGTTAGAGTAGGTGATGTAGAGGTGTATTAAGAATTTCGAAATGATGGATGCACTATTACAAAAATATTGATCTAAGATATAAATTTAATTGATTCGACATTTAAGTTTCTATTACTTCGAAAAACATTAATTTTTTAATAATATAGGTCCAAAATTGATTAATTAATTTTATATATATATATATATTTATATATATATATTGTTGGGTTTTATTTGCCCTGATTTCTTACCATAAATAGGTTTTCCTTTTAGGAAAAAGTTTTGAATTGACTAATCCTTTTTTTGGTAGGAAAAGGTTTAGGACTCTATAAATAGAGACATGTTCCTTCTAACTTAATCAGCATTCACAATGTAGTCTTAATGGCTTTAAGAGTTTTGGTTAGGGGGAGAATTTATGGGTCACAAGTTGGATACGTTATCACTTGTGTGAACCTCCCATGTATTCCGAGTGAATTGGTTGAGGTTGTTTCTTTCTGTATTTTGTACTCTCATATTTATAGTGGATTGCTCATCTCCTTTGTGGACGTAGGTCGATTGACCGAACCACGTTAAATCTTTGTGTCTTTTGGTATAGTTCTCGTTGTCTTCTTACTCGTGGTCTTTTGAGGTTTGCTTTGCTAGCTTCCGCATTTACACCTGCTTATTTTCGTTCCTAACATATATATATATATATATATATATATATATATATAATGTCAAAAGTGCTACCAATAACCACATAGAGAGGTGCTATCTAATTTTAGAAATAAAAATAGAACAAGGTAAATATAAATTTCAAATTTCTAACCTCACGCAAAGAGGTGCACCCAATTATCATCACATTATATAGTACTCCAAGTGTGGATTTATACATGTATATTCTAAATTTTTAAAATTGTCGAACTCATAAATAGATCTCTAAACTTGTTATGGTTTCCCTTTAGGTACCTCAACTACGTCATTTTCCTATTGAATTATTGAACCACCATAATTTGTTCCTTTTAAACATCGTTGGCTAATTTTGATCGGCTTTTCTATTGTACTTGCATTCAATTATGTTCGTATTGTAATGATTTTGATTGAAGGAATGAAGACAAACTATGTGTTAGTCTCATTTGTTTTCTAATGTGTTCAAATGACTTGAAGTAAAACACAATTATTCTCAAACAGTTTCACTATCTATTAGACTAATGAGTTTTGGAACAACATATATATTCTCTATCAATACCCCTCACAAAATATGGTTCCACATCAGCCAACGGTGTTTAATATGAACAAATTATGGGTGGTTCAATGATTCAATAGGAAAATAACATAGTTGAGGTACTTGAAAGGAAACACCAAACAAGTTTAGGGAGTTGTTTTTGTATTTGAGCCTTCTCTTTAATATTACTTGCAATAACACATATTGTATGTATCATGTGTCATGTATGTATACGTATTATATGCATGCATATCAATTTGTTCAATTTTATACAAATATAATTGAGTATTTGTGCATATCCAAAGTTTGAGGATCATATGTCAGCTAAAATCAAGTTTAAAAGACACGTATTTATGTATAATGCCTATCTTATTCTCTATAATCTATATAGATAAACAAAATTTTGACCGTCATCAATAAAATATTTACTAAATAAAAATTTAAAATCTTATTTACAATATAAAAATAGATATTTTTTAAAAGAAATCATCAAGAACTATATCTTATTTTTATCATATTATAGATTCCGTTAAAATTAATATATATTTTTTAAGTTTGTTCATTTGTTCCATTATAGAACAATATTAGCTTAGGTATTCAATCAATATATTTCACTTTTCTTTCAATTTTGGATGAAATAAATATGCTTATATGAAATTTGTTTATAGATTAAAAAAATATATTAATGAACTAAAAATAGTATATAAAAAGGGAGGAAAATATAAAAGGGAAACTTACATAAATATACTATAATAAAAAAATATTTACCATTTATAGCAATAATATTTTTACCTCACTTGATCACTTTTAATTCATTTATAATACAAGTTTAATACATTTTACAAAGAACAATTTATTATTCACATATAATACAAATTTTAATGATGAATAATATATTTATCACACATTTTAATACACTTATAATACAATGTGACAATTTTTTTACCAAACAAACATAATATATTTCAAAAAACAATTATAATTCATATATATTGCATACATAATTCACTTTTAATACATATTACAGATTTAACAAAGCATTGCTATAAATGGTAATAAACAAAAAATATCGCTAAAATCAGTAATTATTTTTTAAAATGTATTAATTTATGTAATTTTTTCAATATAAAAATTGATAATGCAAGGAGTAGATTATACATTTAAAAAAGGTCAATTAAGAAAAATAGCTACTGTCTTATTTTTAACTTATTTTAAGTCATTTTAAACTTACCTTATTCTTGAGACCTTACTAAACAGTTTAACTTATTTTAAGTTATTTTTATATTTGTCTAACACTTTAAAAAGTCAACAACAGACTAAAACATAGGTTTAATCAACTTTTAAGTCAATCTAAACACCTTTTCCAAGGGTCTAAACCTTCGTACGCGATGCATATAACTAAAATTTAAAATAAAATTCCTAGTAGGCCAGCATGCACATACACCACTTGGCCAAGTATTCATTTTAGCTATTAATTTGGGTACATCTCCCCTGATCCTTTTTTTTTTTGGTTTAAAAAAAAGAATTCTTGGAACAAAAGCAAGTGTTATTTATGTGGAAGTATACTTCTTATAAATGCAACGTGAAACTTATGCCAAAAATTGAAAACTTTAGTAATGAAAACTACTTTCACCTATCACTTAACAAATTCCGTAAAACAATGATCAAATTCCATTAGTAAATATATAACTTTTTCGAAGATAAGTGGTTTTTTTTTTTGTGTGTGTGTGTTCGATTAGTATGGAGAATCTTATCCAAGGATATTTGAGGTATAATGTACGCAAATACTATGACTCCATATTTGGACACATGTCCCAAAACAATGAAGAACCCGATTCTCAACCTTAAAAAAGCCTGACCCAGGATTCGACGTGGAACACGTCCCCGACCTAAGAATCGTCCCCAATGCTAACCCAAGATTGAGATTTGAGAACCTACCCTAATCCTCTAACTCTAACCCAGGACCCGACTCCAACCCTGAGACCCAACCTTGAGATCTAAAGACTCTCGACCTGACCTTGAGACCTGACTCGAAGTTTTTGACCCCCAACCTCAAGACCGACCTTGACCTAGACTCATACTTTGAGATCTGACCTTGACCTAGACTCATACTTTGAGATCTGACCTTGACCTCGGCCCTAAGACCCAAACCTGAATACTGACTTCGTGACTCGACCTAACCCCAATACCCAACCCCGAGACTCGACTCCTAGAGCCAACTCTGACCTGACTTCGATCCCGACCCTGATCTCAAGACCTACCACCGACGTGACTTTTTTGTTTATCCCGAAATCTTGGTTTATAATCATCGTAGCGTCCAAACCTTTTGCTGGAAATATTTTCTCGTGGGGAACAAAAATTGTAGAGAGTTCCATCCTAGTAAAATATACTACGAATAAACAAAAGTTTTTGTAAAGGCCCAACTTTGTTAATGATATTGTCCGCTCTAAGCCTAAGCTTGCACGATTTTAGAACGCGTATGTTTTGTTGATGTGGAATTTCTTATCTTAAGAACTAAAAAATGGTGTCAAGGTTATAATAAAAATTATACCAAGTGCCAATAAGACATTGATACCTTTTGTAACGGCTCAATCCGCTAGTGATGTTGTTTGATTTTGGCCTTGGCTCACGACTTTAAAACGCGTCACTAGTTAGTAAGACCTGCTTAATTATATATCCAACATCTCTTTTGTGTTTTGCCGAGGTAAAACTTCTTTTCTTAAGTTGAGGCGTCCCAATTATAATGGAATTGGAAATTATACCAAGTGACAGTTTTAGCTGCACTTGTTTACAACATGTTGTTGGGAGAACAGAATACACAAGGTAGACTAACTCCTATTGACAATCATTGTGAAGCTATTAGTACAAATTTAACTTCAATCTCAAATGAGTGTCAAACCAATAGCTATAACAATTATAGTAGAGGGAACTCCAAATTTGAGATGAGTCCAGAATGATAGATTGTACCCCGAAGGTTGAGCGCGACGAGCTTGTTCACATACTATCAAGTTTGCTGCTGACCCTAATAGTGAAAGGTTGCCAGCCACAGTACTAACCCAGGCTAAGATGAGCCATGCTTTCTTCTCACTTGCTTCGGATATTGCACCCGCTGATGCACCTACCCGAACTCCCAGCAATAGAACTATCATCGAATAAACAAATTTGTATTAGTTAAATCTTGTGCATTCTGTGTATGTTAAGTTTAAGATCATAAGATTCAAAAGTCTTTCTGTACTTTCTTAAACTCTGTGTCAAGTCAAAACCAGACAAACAAATCAAAACGGAGAGAGTGAAAGTACTAGTTGAGATCGTGACAAACCAGTAGGCACATTAGAAGCTAAATTTGAGAGGACAAGTATGACAACAGCAAGAACTGCTACACCACCAGCATGGTCTATCTTGGCATATGGTTCCATAAAATCCCAGAAAGCACTTGGAATTCCTGTTCTGTTGAATCCATCTACTGTGATAAACATACCACAGAAGAATATCAACAGCGAATACGATACCTGTCAAGTTGAGACACCACAATGAACAAATTAAACTTTTTTTTCACGTAACTAATATATCGTAGCTGGTTGATCTGATAGTGTAAAAAAAAACTTTTTACATAGTCACTCATAGAAAAACACTATACATGACAAGACGAAGAAATGTAAACACAAGGCGGAAGTACCTTTTCTAAGCATTCTTTAGCATCTTTGAAATCAAGAACCACAAGAGCAAGTGCTGCTGTGATAGCAGTCCATGACATATTCAAACCCATCAGTAAAGATATTAACATTCCAATTGTAACAAGATAAACACATATTTTCCATAACAATCTTCTCCATATTTCAGAGAAGTTGTGCTTTTCCTCACAAGATGTGAAGTTTTGATCTTCACGTTCATCGACAGTCTTCAAAGACACATTCTTGTCCCTCATTTGAAGTGATCCATGATCATTTGCTGCTTCTCTGGAGGCATTAAAATTCCTAGAAGAATCAAACACCCCGTTTGGATCCTTGATGATTTCATTCCCACTAAACTGATCTTGAGAATGTAACGAATTAACAACATGTGACATCGTTGCTGGTGCAAAACGATGAGAGACTACTTGTTCATCCAAAACTATTTCTACTTCAGCATTTTCAACATCCTTCTGAACAGACAACACATTCCAATACATGCAAAGCAACAATACAGCATTAACAACAACTCCAACAAACATTGCAGGAAATATACCAAATAAAAACCTCCCGAACGTGATCTTGCTCAATATTGCTATAACTAAGTTCTGAGGATTCCCAATAGGAGTTGCTGAAGATCCAATATTTGCACTAGACGCGAGAGCTAAAAGGAACGGATGAGGTGGGAGGTTTTGTTGCCTAGCAATTTTCAGCACAAACTCAGTTAACACAACACAACTAGTATCATTAGTGAAAAAAGCACTTGAAATTGCAGAAATCAAACAGATTCTACAGAGTAAATCCTTAGCTCCCCTGCTTTTCCAAGCCAATAATTTTCCCAAGTACTTAAACATATCTGCTCTTTCTAAATAAATACTCACAACCATTGTTCCAAACAGAAGTCCTAAAATTGGAAGATCAATAGCAGCATATGCTTCATCTGGTGTCAATACTCGAAGTATTACGATTAAATTAGCACCAAGTAATGATCCTGCAGTCCTTCCAATAGGCATAAACGGGACAGCAGGAAAAACTGCCAATATCCAAAATATTGCAAAAGCAATGGAACCAAGAATCACTCTCTCCGTCAATGCCATAGTCATAATCCTTTTTTGAGTTTTTTGTATGTTCACATTAGTAATAAATATAACTGAAATGTAAAAAACAAAGCTAACAAACCTTAGATTTTTTTGGTACAAGGTGATGAGAAAAATGACCTTACCTATAATATGTGAACTTTATTTCATAGAGTCATTCGTTCTGAAAGCTACATTTGATAGAAGTTATAGATAAGTAGCTATCTTAGCGAGCAATCTCGAATTTAAAGACTTTTCAGCACGTAAGTATACATTCATTCACTAAGGACGTTGCTGGTTTGAATATTTGAGTATTTTAGATAGCAACTTCATGAAAAGGAAACTAAATAGGAAAAAATTGAACTAGTCATATACAAGCACGTACGCTTTTCCTTTGATTTCTCTACCTTAAGTCACACTTATAAACTTGGGTGTCACGTCAGTATAAAAGGTGCGCAAAAATATTTTTAAAATGAGTTCAAGAGGTAATATGACCCTAATAAACTTAAGTGTGCTTTTGAAAATTTCGATCATAGTTTAGGAGCTACTTGTATCTTATTCCTAATATACTCAACCACGAACGTTTTATTTTTACATTTTTGGTCGGTCCACTTTTTTCTCGTTTTGTTTACTTTTAGGTTCAGAATCGTCAAAATTACTTATAATTAAACTACTCCTTCGGTCCATTTTATATGACACTTTTCGGATTTTGAGATTCAAACAAATTAATTTTTGACAGGAAATTTTATATTTTAAGTATTTTGAATTATCAATTATTGTGACTTAGAGTAATTTTTACGTAGTTTAAAATATATATATAAATTTCATTTTTAAAAAAAATTGAAGATTTCATTCGTAAATTTCTGGTCAAACTTCAACCATTTGACTCTCAAAAAACGAAAAGTGTCACATAAATTGCGACGGGAGTAACATTGTCGTCTAGTGAAGCACTAATGTTCTACATTATGCTTCAACTTGACAAAAATTGATTAAATTAGCTATAACCTTTTATAGTATAGCAATAACAATTTAAGAACCTTGATTAGATAATATTAAGATTTCCAACTTGGTATATAACATAGTAAATTTAATTCTAAAGTTGGAAAAAAATAATTTATAATTTGATTAAAAAACAACACCATAGAGGTAAAATCTACAAGTACAATATAAATTAATGATCCACTTATAGATCAAACGTGTGTGTGTGCGTATACACTCATACATACATAACTTAATTAGTTAGGATTTATTTGTTTTATAACACTAAGTTAACTTTACTTGTTTAATTTACTATTAAACATGATATCTCTGCTGTCCACAAAGATTTGCATTAAGAAGATATTTTGCATACTTTTTTTCCTTTTCTTTTATTATATTTGAAAAATCGCGTAAAAAATTTAAAATCTTTCATAAGACACGTGACTTAAATACGTAAGGAGAAGAAATTTCATTTTTTTTAAATATATCATTCACCTATACTATCCAATTAAAAATCTATTCTACCCTTGTCATTTCAAAATCTTTGTATTTATAGATTTTTTATTAAGTATATTAACTTTAAAAGTAGAATAAATCTTATAATAATGCCTTTTTTATACATAATTGTTATTCTAAGTATGTATGTATGAATTTAGTATGCGCATGCATATTTTTATTTTGGCATAAAATCAGTTCGAGTGTATCTCATGTTAATTGCTATATGGAATGTGTGTGTTTATTTGTTCAAATTTGTATATAAGTTTAAGTGTCTACTTGTACACACCTATATTTGAAGGTCGTAGATGATAGCTAAAGCCAAATTAAAAGGACAAATTTATGTAATTATGAGTATATCTTATTCTCTATTATTTACGTAGATAAATGAATTTTGATTGTCATGAAATATTTTCTAAAAATTATAATTTATAATATATTTACAATATAAATAGATAATATTTTAAAAAAAATTGTTACAAAATTTATCTTTATTAATTATTTTTTGTTACTTGCATCATATTGTAGACTCTCCTGAAACTAATAACAATAAAGGATAAATATATCCTGAATTATCGTAAGTGATATGTAAAAATCCTCCGTCATACTTTTGAAATATTGGTGTCTCTGTCGTCCAAAAATTAGAGCATATATACCCTTTATACTAACGGACATACGTGTGTCCTAATCTTATTCACCGATCAGTCATTTAATCGACAAATAAGATTGTGTCACGTGCCCCTGTTTAATCTTCAGTTAGATTGAAAAGCATATATGCTCTAGATTTTGGGCGGTAGGAGCACCAATGTCCCAAACGTATGACGAAGAGTATCTGCATATCATTTACAACAGTTTAGGGTATATTTATCATTTTTTCCTTTTTTTTATTATGTTCATTTATTTCATTATAGAACGATATTATATTATATATTCAATTAATATTTTCTCTTCTTCTTTTTTTTTTTGACGAAATTCATATTTTCTATAGAAAATTTGTTGTATAGATTAAAATATAAAATATTATGATTTGAAAAAGGTATAAAAGAAAAATAAATATTAATAATGTAAGTGTAGAATAGACATTTTAAAAAGTTAATTAGAAAAATGGAGAGAATAACTAAAAGTTAAAAGGGACTTTGATATATTATAATTATTGTTATTGTTATTACTATTATTATTTTAACTCCTCTTTAATAGCTCCATTTTTTTTGTTTAATAATTTGAAAACTTATAATTTTTTTATATATACAATGCAGGGTGTTTACATTTCCTGTAATCAATATGTGCTGTTGGAACTTATTCTGATGTGTTACTTTATATATGATGTCCAAATCAAAGAAAATGGATGGTATAACTCATCAACAAGATTGGAGTGAAAATAAAATTTTTGTGTTTCCTTTTGTCTTTCAGTGTATTATATTCTTTTAAGAAAATTATCCATTTGATAATTGTTTGATTTATTCTCTTCGTTTTTTGCTTCAGTGAAATGTTAAATGCGTTATTCTATTCTTTTTTAGTATTATATCTAAATTATTGAGAGTGTAACTTTCATATCTAAATCATCACTTATTGGTCATAAGTTTGAGAAACACACATCACTGATGTGCATAATACACTTTAACCACATTTTGACTTAATTGTGCCTTGTAACAAACTGTTTGTCAGTCGTCTCTCTCCCTCAAACTCTAGCTCGCCACCCTCCCTCTCTCCCTCCTTCCCTCTTGCTTTTATAAAAACACAAATGTATAAAATGCATTTGTGCTTGTATAAAGCAAGAGAAAAATATATATATACATATATTTTCGTTCCCCTCTCTCTCCTCTCCTAGATTTCGCTCGCCTCTCTTTCTTAAATGTATAAATTGTGTTGCTGTTTGTATAAAGCGAGAGAAAATTGTATATACACATGCAAATAGATATATCTTCGTCCTATACACTTATAATTATACAATACAAATATTCTCCTGCCCAATTTTCTTGTCTTTCTCTCTTTCTCGTTTTACACATACACAAATTATACAATTGATCTCTTGTATACAACTGCTTTCTTTTGAATATGTATAGCGAATTATGTAACTGATTTCTTTGTATATGTATAGCGAATTATACAATTGTTCTTTTATATATGTATAGCGAAATGTACATATTTATGTTTGTTATGGAGCGCAATTATGCAAAGTATAACTATAGCATACAAATGTGCTTTTTATGTTTGTTATATGTGAAAGTTACTCTTAAAAGTATTAATATTAGTTAAAAGTTAAAAATTAAGTATCACTATCTCAAAAAAAATTGAAACCATTTATATATATATTATAAAATGCTTAAAAACCTGATATACACTTTTGTACTCTCAATATATAATATTATATACTCTCTTTCTCCCACTCTTTCCCCCCTCTCTCTCTCAGTCTCACTCGCCTCTTTCCTCTACATTATATGTACTATGAATTCTAATTATCAAACTATTGCTATGAAGAGTAATTAGTCTATTTTTAAGTAAATTTATGTGAAAGTTTTCTTTTTTAATAATATACTTGGTCAATTATACTTATTGGAACAAAGAAGATTGTGTCTCATATTCTCAATTGGCCCATTGAAGATCCAAAACAGAAATTTCTCTTTAAAAGTTGCATCCAACTAAAATTCACAAATATAGTCCTTTTAATTTCTCCCCTTCTTATTGGAAAATAGCCACTATAGTGAAGTTTTAGTTTCTTCAAGTGAAACTTTAAAATATGGAAAAATTACATAAATTAATACATTTTAAAAAATAATTACTGATTTTAGTGATACTTTTTGTTTATTACCATTTATAGCAATACTGTGATAAATCTGTAACATGTATTAAAAGTGAATTATTTATGCAATATATTTGAATTATAATTGTTTTTGAAATATATTGTGTTTGTTTGGTAAAAAATGGTTACATTGTATTATAAGTGTATTAAAATGTGTGATAAATGTATTATCCATCATTAAAACTTGTATTATATGTGAATAATAAATTGTTCTTTGTAATATGTATTAAAATTGTATTATAAATGAATTAAAAGCGATCAAGTTAAAAAAAAATATTGTTGCTATAAATGGTAAATATTTTATTATTATAGCACATTTATGTAAGTTTCCCATAAAATATTATCATAAAATTTCACTAAAATTAAAACGTTATTACTCTGGTAGTATGTGAAAATAGGAACAAAAAGTATCTATTATTGATTTTTATCCAATTCTCTACAGAGACTATATGTCAGGATCGCAATTTTTTTCTATCATTGCTTTCATTTAAATTTTTATCCGTTTAATTAGGATTAAATTTTAAAGAAGCGTGTTTTTAAACAATGTAACAGTGACGTAGATCGACAGGCATGTTGACTGGGGAGATTGGTGACTTTTGATTTTCACAATAAAACTTGAGTAATAGTACAATAAAAGCATATTATGTTAATTTTTTTTTTAAAAAAAGCAAGTTAAATTCCCAACTTGATTTAGCTTGTTTATATTGTACATAGAAGTAAAAGAGTTGATAAATTTGAATGTCAAATGTTTTTTTTTTCTTGATATCAATTGGTGAAGAAAAAAAACAAGGTTAATTAATAACTAAGGGGTCGTTGGTTACTATATAAGATATATTTTATTTATGTATTAAAGTTGCATTGACTTTATTATATTTGATGAAATTTTGAATTGGTATAAAAGTCAACATAACTTGTAACATTTTTGGTTGGTAAGATTTTAGGGGTCATTTGGTAGGAGGTATTAGGAGAAATAGTCCATGTATTATGTATGATAATACACCCTGCACTATTAATCCCTACACTACTAATCCATGCATTACTAATCCCTACATTATTTATCTTTCTACCAAACGGCTCCTAAATGTTACTCTCTCCGTCCGGAATTGTTTGTCATGTTGCGCTTATCGAAAGTCAATTTGACTAATTTTTAGAGGTAAATTAGATCACATTAATTTGATATTTTAAACAAAAAAATTAGATATTCTAAAACTATATGAAAAGTACTATAAATTACAATTTTTTACATATTAATATGATGAAAAGATTCATCTTAAAATGTTAGTCAAAGTTTTTATAGTTTGACTCTAAAAATAGAAACCATGATAAACAATACCGGTCGGAGGGAGTATATAAAAGTTATTCATGTATTAATTATACGGTGTTTGGTTGCTCTTTTATAGTCCTACATAATTAATATTAACACAACTTCTGATGAAATTTATGTATAAGTTGTGCAAGGTAGAAGGTGGAATTCGTTATGTGGATATTAATTATACATGTATTAAAATAATAAATTACATATTTAAATTAATAATTTTTTCAATTGAAAACTTTATTGTTTTCCTAACTATGATTGTTTTTTTTATTTCTTTTTATATATGGACTGTTTTCATTTCTTTTTATGTGTTTATAATTTTTATTTATTTATGTAATTGTAAATACTTTTTTGATATTAGGAATTTGCTTGTATATTTTTTTACGCCACAAATACTAATCAATATTAGCTTATATAGTATTTGATATATTTCACATATTTGATTAGCATAGATTATTATTTTGTAAATAATATATATTAATAATTTACAATAAATTTAATATTTAATAGTTGATAATTCATGTATTGTAATCTCTATATAACTAAATAAATATCTATCTAACTAATATATGTATAACTAATATCTACATAACTAGTACCAACATAACTAAATCGTGCGTGACTAAACCATGCATAACTAATATCTGCACAACTCTAACTAGTAACCAAACTGCTCCTAAATGTATAACTTTATTAGTTTTTTCATCGTATGTTCGTAAACTTTTGTCAAAGGCAGAATAATAATGTACTACATTCATCTACTTTTAATTGTCACTGTTTGTTTTTCAGAGTTTAAATTATTAAAACTTTAACTAATATTTTACGATATATTTTTTCATCATATTAATACTTAAAAACTTATAATATATAGTATTTTTTCACGTAATTTCTAAATATCTGATATTTTTATTTATAAATTAAATTAATATAATCTAATTAATTTAAAAGAGTTGATTAAATTAACTTTGGGAGCACGAAAAAGATAAAATGTGGATGGAGGAAGTAAACACAATTGGCACAATTTGTTACTTCGATTACAACGACAACAAACATGCCTAATCAGTGACCTTTTCTTTCTTTTTCCTTCTAGAAAAGTCGGGGTTATAATGGTCTATTTTGTTATGCAAAGAAAAAAGATATTTTTATTTGACTATTTTAAGTGGTTTTGTTATTCATTTGCAAATATTAATTAATATATGAATTTAAATATCATGTTCACACCGCGTATAGTGAAGTTAGGAATATGCTTGTCCTCTTTACTTAGTTGTTCTTCACAGTTATTGCCTGTCTCCTGTTTATATTTCCCAAAATATTTACTACACCAGTCATCTCATTTTAATCTTTTTCATATTAATTTGTTAACTTATTTTTATTAAATAAAAATAGTTTAATATTTTGAAACTTTTAAAATGTAATACTGGTAACTATTTATTAAACTAAAACAATTAAAATCAGACAAAGGTAGAAACGAGAGATGCTTATTTAATAGAAAAAATTATATATAATAATAAATTAATCAATCAAATTAATCCTTTGATTTAATTGTGTTCGTAGCAAACTATTTGCTAGTCACCTCTCTCCCTCAAACTCTCGCTCGCCAATCGCCTCTCTCGCTCCATCTCTCGCCGCTTTCTCTCACTTTTATACAAACACAAGTATTGTATAAATACATATATTTTTGTTCCCCTCTCTTCCCTCTTTCAGATCTCGCTCGCCACCCTCGCTTATACAAACAGAAGCGATATGTATAAATTGTGTTTTGGTTTATATAAGCGAGAGAAAATTATATATGCACATGCAGATATATATATTTTCATCGTATACACTTATAATTATACAATAAAAATTCCCCTGCCCAGTTTCTTTTGCCTTTCTCTCTTTCTCGTTTTATACAAATTCAAATAGTATATAATTTCTCTCTTTCTAGTTTTATACAATTCGATTCAACTGCATATTCCTCGCCCAAGTCTCTTTTTTTGCCTTTCTCTCTTTCTCATTTTATACAAATTCAAATTGTATATAATCGTTCTATACACTTATAATTATACAACTCATTTTATAAATTTCGTTTGTATACAATTCTCTTTCTCGTTTTATACACTTCGTTCTATACAATTCGCTTCCAATTGTATATGTATAGCGAATTATGTATTTATACGTTTGCTACAGAATGCAATTAAGCAAACTTTGCTATAGCATACAAATATGAATTTTATGTTTGCTATATGTGAAAGTTGCCCTATTTAATACTCTCTATGTCCCTATTTACTTGTTCATATTTCCTTTTTACATGTCCCTATTTACTTGTCCATTTTAACAAATCAAGAAAGACAACAGTTTTTTTCTTAATATATCCTTATTTAATTTTAGAAAATTTCTAATACTAATAAATTGTAACGCATGTTTTTTAGAATCAAAAAATACATTTACTATACTTGAAGAGTTTCATAATCTTTTACTTTAATGATAAAATTATAACTAACTATAATAATAATTGATACCTTAATATGTATGTCATTTCTAAAATAAACAACTTATCTTCTAAGGTTTAGAAGGTGATGCTCATACTAATTAAAATACATAAATTTAAAATAAAACAGTAGAATCGAAACGGTAACAAATCGTTTTGAGCTTTTGTTTTTCCTCTTTTCTGTTTCCTCCAGGTCCTGGCCCCACACGTCTTTCGTTACAACACATTATCTACCACTAATATGAGTCCACGTGTCCTACCTCCTCGATTGCCTAACCGATCGGTTTCTTTCAACTCTTATCGGCTAAGGAAAGCCCCTTGGCTGGCCTAATCCGCTAATTCCTCTTTCTTTTTTTTTTTCTTTTTTTTTTTTTTAAAATTGTCCCGATATGGACTAATATACCCTTCCTGAACTCTCCCGTTTTAAACGGACCAAGCACCAACATATAGAAAAAGCCCAAGGTCATAATGGAACTTAAAACAACCAAAACCAGTTAAATACTCACTCCATCATAGAACAGCCATTGTTACACTTCTGAGGGGGGAAAAAAAATGGGATCACGATTCGAGGTGGAGGTGAAGATCTCATCAGCTAGGGATTTGAAGAACGTTAATTGGCGTTATGGTCGTCTTACGCCATATGCTGTTGTTTGGGTTGATCCGAAAGGGAAATGCTCCACCAAAGTAGATGATAATGGCGATACTTCACCATCTTGGAATGAGAAGCTTGTGATCCCGTTGTATGCTCCGATCGAAGAGTCTACTTTGTACATCGATGTGGTTCACGCTAATGCAACTGAGGGAACAAAGCCTTTGATTGGTTCAGCTAAGCTTCCGCTCCGTGAGGTTGTTGATAGCGTCGGAATCGGTAATTTGACGGAGAGGTCGCTTGATTTGAAGCGTCCTTCTGGTCGCCCACATGGAAAGGTGAAAATTGAGGTTACTGTTCGTGATCCGCGCTATCGTGCGCCGGATCCGTATTATGCACCTCCTTACGGTGTACCTCCACCAGCTGGATCGAGGGATTACCCTGCTCCACCGCAACCTTACGGCGGATCATACGGTGCTCCTGCCCCTGCTCCTGGTTCTGCTCCTTCTCCTTACGGTGCTCCTGGTTCTGCTCCTTCCCCTTACGGTGCTCCTGCCCCAGGTTCTGCTCCTTCCCCTTACGGCGCTCCTGCCCCTGGTGCTTCTCCTTATGCTGCTCCACCAGCGGGTTACCCGTACAACGCGGCTCCTGCACCGGGTCCAGCTTCGGGTTATGGTCAACAACCAGGTTATGGTGGAGCTCCTGCTCCGGGTTATGGTCAACAACCAGGTTACGGTGCTCCTCCTGCACCGTACGGGCAGCAGGGTAGTTACGGGCAACAACCTGGTTACCCTCAGCAGGGAAGTTATGGATCACAGGGTAGTTACGGGCAGCAGGGAAGCTACGGGGCGCAGCCTCAGGGTAGTTACGGATCACAGAAAGCAGGGTATGGTTACGAGGAGAAGAAGAAGAGCAAGTTCGGTGGGATGGGCCTGGGAGCGGGACTAGCTATGGGTGCGGTTGCAGGTGCACTGGGTGGATTAGCCATATCTGAAGGTATTGATCACATAGAAGATAACATAGCCGAGAAGGCAGCAGAGAAGGTTGAAGATGATCTCGACGATGGTGGTTATGACGATGATGATTACTAGATAACTTACCTAACTTGAATTCGCATTTATCTATAAAAAAATCCTCGCGTCAAAGCAAGTTTAAATTGTTCGTTGTTCGGTGTAATATGAATTTTGGCGTACTGATCAGATAAAATGTAATGGATGCATATCTTGTATTCAAAATTTCATGCTCGTAGTTCAACAAGGTCTACTGCTTCAATAATGCTATTTGTAGTATTCAGAAATTGCACTCAATCTAGTTTTGTTTGAAATCGTTAACGAATAGATTCCTCACTTATCTTCCTCGTTTAAAATCGTGCATGAGACTTTCATCTAAGTGATGAAAGAAAGAAGAATCCATTTTCGTTCTTTTTTTATTACCATCCTTACATACCCTTTCTCCCTTCCCTTTTTCGAGAACTCTGATCAAGAATAGATCAAGATTCAAGAGCCTCCTTTCATCATATCTTAGGAATTCCTTGATATGGTCCTGATTGGTAAGTGCTACAAGATCTTATGCATTGAAACCCATGGTTATGATCATGGATTTGTTAACATAACTTTAATTATAGATCACATGATGAAAAGTTTTATTTATTTTCTTAAATTTCGTGTCAAGTCAAACTAGATCATTCTTTCTGAAAGTGTTTTTGTTATTGTAGTCATATACATCACATACATTGGATCAAGTAACAACTCTGGAGTTCCAACAAGCTACTATTACAACCCTTTTATTAGGAATCGATGATCTTTAAAGTTTTAACAATACCCTTCAAAGGATGGCTACTTCAAGATTCTGAACAATGAAGTTCAATTTAGGAAAAACGATGATGTCATTCCATTGAAATATTGTATGTTACAAGAGAATATTTGCGCCAAGAAATGAATATACAAACATACCATATAACTCTCTTTGAAGAGTGTACTTGATAAACTTAGGTATACTAATTTTTTTTCAACTTATTCAATGTTGAACTCGAATTGACAAAAGCATTCAAAGTTTGCCGTATGTATTGTCATCATCCCTTACGTGTATCAACCAATACATTATTTAAAAAATAGGGATGATGCCCAAGTACACCCTCAACCTATGCCCGGAATCCCAGAAACACACTTATACTATACTAAGGTCCTATTAACCCCCTGAACTTATTATATAAGTAGTTTTCTACCCCTTTTCAGCCTACGTGACACTAGTTTGAAAAAAAAAAGTGAACCATCATTTGACCCACAAAGATAATGTCACGTAGACCGAAAAGGGGCAAAAAATTATTTAAAAAATAAGTTAGGGGGTAATAAGTTTCGTGGACGTCCGTCAAGACCTTGTCTATGCATACGGTTGGCCATCACGGCTTGTCCGAC
>NC_028639.1:2863032-2874647 GCF_001406875.1 Solanum pennellii | reverse complement strand
CATTCTCTAACTCATCTTGTACCTTGCAGGGCCCTTCAATGAAGAGGCCTCTGGAGATTGGTAAAGAACAAGATGGATTGTACTTCCTTTGCTCAGATTGTTTAAAAAAGAAAAAGGACAGTTCCTTCACTTCACAGGTCTCATCTTCAATGCCTTGTTCTTCTCACAACAATAAGATAGGCTCTCAATGTCAATGTTTTTCTCATTCTTGCAGTACCATCTATCATTCTTGCAAGCCTTTATTCAATTCTCAAAATACTGAGTCATCTGTAATGGACACAACTTCTAGTAACACAAATAATGTACTAGCTGATTCTGTACCTCTTTTATCTCATGGTTCTTGTAATGATTTGTTGTGGCATTATAGACTTGGGCATGTGCCTTTTATAAAAATGAAGGGGATTACATCCATACCTGTGAACTTTTCATCTAAACAGTCGTTTACTTGCAACATTTGCCCTATGGCCAGGCAGACTAGACTTTCTTTTCCACCTAAGACTCATAATACATCAAAAGTTTTTGAGATTCTGCATATCGACTTATGGGGTCCTTATCATGTATCCACTCATGACAATTTTAAGTACTTCATTACACTGGTTGATGATTTTAGTAGAACTACATGGACACATTTGTTAAGTTGTAAAAGCAATGCCTTACACATTGTAAAATCTTTTGTCAACATGGTAGAGAATCAGTTTAAAACAAGTGTTCAAACAATAAGATCAGATAATGGTCTTGAGTTTGTAAATCAAGAGTCTGTCCTTTATTTTCAATCCAAAGGAATATTACATCAGAAATCTTGTCCTTATACACCTCAACAAAATGGGGTGGTAGAGAGAAAACATAAGTATCTCTTAGAAACAGCTAGAGCTCTTCTTTTCCAATCCAAACTACCTATCAAGTATTGGGGGGAATGCATACTTACTGCCACATATATAATCAATAGACTTCCTTCTGCCTATCTTCACAACAAATGTCCTTTTACTATATTGTATAATCAAGAGCCTCAATATTCTCACATGAGAAGTTTTGGCTGTCTTTGCTTTCCCACTACACCCAAACATCAGAGAACAAAATTCGAGCCTAGAGCTACACCTCATGTATTCCTAGGATATCCTTTTGGAGTTAAAGGTTACAAAGTGTTGAGTTTGAGCAGCAATAAAGTACATATTTCTAGAGATGTTGTGTTCCATGAAACAATATTTCCTTTTTCTAATGTCATCAATTTTCCTACCAACAATCCTTCTTCAAGTTCTACATTTGATAATGATTTTTTTGATAATGATAATATTAATCTCACCTCTCCAGAACCTGAGCAATGTGATCCCATTATAACTACTTCTCCTTCACCAAATCTCACACCCTCAGAAAATCAATGTGATCCTGAGCAATGTGATCCTCCCATCAGAAAGTCTACTAGAACTCATAAACCTCCAGTTTATCTTAAAGACTACATGACCTCTCTACATGTATCTTTTTCACATCACCATCATATAGCTTCTACATCCTTGTATCCTGATAGTCAGTCACTTATATTGAGTGTGTCACATGATTGTGAACCATCATCATTTAATGAGGCTGCAATGAATCCTGCTTGGCAAGATGCAATGACACAAGAGTTGACTGCACTACATGACAATAATACTTGGAAACTTATGCCACTTCCTGCTGGTAAAAAGGCTGTTGGATGTAGATGGGTTTATAAGGTAAAACATAAAGCTGATGGGAGTATAGAAAGGTATAAAGCAAGGCTAGTTGTGAAGGGTTACACTCAGCACTATGGAGTTGATTACACAGAGACTTTTTCTCCAGTCATCAAGATGACAACTGTGAGAGTTTTGATAGCCACTGCTGTAAAGAAACACTGGAATGTATACCAGTTGGATGTCAACAATGCCTTTCTTCATGGAGAATTACATGAAGAAGTATACATGGATGTTCCACAGGGCTTAAATGTTGATACTAAAGGCATGGTTTGTAAACTCAATAAGTCTCTATATGGTTTAAAACAGGCCAGCAGACAATGGTATGCTAAATTGTCTGATGCTTTGAAGTCTAGGGGATATAGTAACTCCTTAAATGACTACTCTTTGTTCTATAGAAAACAAGGTCCTTCCACTGTGTTTATAGCTGTATATGTAGATGATATTCTACTTACTGGAAATGATGCTGAAGAGATTGATCAGTTAAAGAACTATCTTCATAACCAATTCAAAATCAAGGATTTAGGAAAGCTACACTATTTTTTGGGTTTGGAGATATTATATAAAGAGGCTGGAATGCTTATTTCTCAGAGAAAATTTGTGCTTGATCTTCTCAAAGAGTATAACTGCACAGAATACTCTAGTCTTGCTTCTCCTCTTGATTCTACAATCAAACTCAAAGCCAGTGAAGGGAAGCTTCTGGAAAATCCTAAGTCATATAGAAACCTGATTGGAAAGTTAAATTTTCTCACCAATACAAGATTAGATATAGCATATGGAGTACAACATCTGAGTCAATTTATGCAGGAACCTAGAGAGCCTCATTTGCAGGCTGCATATCATCTGCTTAGATATCTAAAGAAAGATCCAACTTTGGGTTTGCTCATGTCTTCTACTAATGACTACCAGGTACAAGCCTTTTGTGACTCAGACTGGGCATCATGTCCTGATTCAAGAAGATCAGTTACTGGTTACATTGTATTGTTGGGATCAAGTCCTGTCAGCTGGAAATCAAAGAAACAAGAGACTATATCTCTTTCTTCCGCTGAAGCTGAGTACAGATATATTAGAAAAGTAGTAGGGGAATTGGTATGGTTAAGCAGATTGTTTGAGGAGCTAACTGTGCCATGTGCTAGTCCTTTTCCTGTTTTCTGTGATAGCCAGTCAGCATTACAAATTGCCAAAAATCCTGTATTCCATGAAAGAACGAAGCATATTGAAGTTGATTGTCATTTTGTGCGAGCTAAGCTTCAAGAAGGGTTAATTTCATTGCACCATATTGGAACTGGTGAACAGCTTGCTGACATTCTAACTAAAGCACTCACTGGAGTGAAGCATTCAGCAATCCTAAGCAAGTTGGATCTGCTTGCTGCACCTTCAACTTGAGGGGGGGTATTGATTTATATATGTAAACAACTTACATTTCAATTAGTTAGTTACATTTCCATTAGTTAGTTAGAGATTAGTTAGTTAGTTGAGTTAGTTATGTATATATAGCTGTGCAGACTCATTTGTAAATACACTTTTGCATTCATGGTTTTACACCATTTTCTATCAATCTACATTTGAAGAGTACGATCTCTTCTTCCTCACTTCTTCTTCTGTTTCTTCCTCAAGCTCCATCAATGGAGATCTAGACATACACACTCTGTTTCTTTTATTCAACACATATGTATCGTTAGTGTATATAACACATAATTCAGCTGCGAACTCATTGCTAGCCATCCGTTCGACCTACTACATATGTTATATGTATACACATATATTATTACTTTACGAAAAGAATAGCCGCAAGCATATAATGTTAATTTTTTTTTGCTTTAATTAATTAATAAATTTTAAATTTTTGAATATTTGAAAATTATGTATTTTTTTTATAAATTATGATAATTAATAATTTAAAATATTTAAATTTCAAAACATATAGTAAAATAATTAAATTGCTTCGAAATTCTATCGATACCACATAAATTGGGACATAAGAAGTAACATATATAATTTAAAAATGACATGAAGACGCTATAAATCACAATAATTAACTACTTGAAATATTGAAAAAAACATATAAAATTTGATCGATTCTTGAAATTCCATATGTGCCTGTCACGACCCAAAAATCACGAGTCGTGATGGCACCTATGTTCCCAACCGATAGGTAAGCCTCGTGTGCTATAGCACACCATTTTTTGGGTGATCCGGATTCCGACGTCAAAAATGCCAGACCTTAGTATAGTATAAGTGTGTTTCTGAGATTCGAGCATAGATTGAGGAGGTGCTTGTGCATTATCCCTAAAAAATATACTAATGTTGTTAAGATGGCTCCAATTATATATTGGAATATCATTGTCGTCCCACTTAATAATAATCTTCAAACATGATGAGTATATATATATATATATATATATATATATCACTATTATTGTGGTTGGTATTGAAGCTAATTGCCTTGTAAGATTTAATCATCAGAGTAAATGTAGGGAAGTTTGTGGGCAATGGTTAATCCCTTGCAGTGTAAGTCCCCTAATAACATCTTAGACGTACAGATAAATATATTCTTATCTTCAAAGCTAAAAAAAATAATAAAATTAAATTAAAAAAAGCATATAGTATATGACTTAATATTTATTATAATCATTATAAGAGGTGTTTCAAACGTGTACTCTGCTCTCTCCTTCACCTTTTGGAATTATTATCTCTTTTATTTAAAGTGTTGTTTCTTCTCTCATATTTGAATAGTTAACAATTGTAAAATCTCCCTTTTTTTTGAGTTTTCTATTTGCAGGACTAATTAAGAAGAAGAATGAAGATAAAATTTCGTCCAGTGTTGAGAAAATATATTGCATGGAATGGTAAGATTCATATTATATATGTTTTAGTTCAATTACTTGATTTTTTTAATTCATAAATACCAAAAAAGAACCATGTGAAAACAAACCTTGTTGAAGAGGAGAAAAGACTCATCGATGTCATCCGTTAAAAGTTTAACTCATTTATGTCATTTTAGTTTAACAAATAATTACATGAATGAGTCTTTTCTCAAACGAAAATTGCATAGATGAGTCAAACTTGCTAATATCGACTATAAAAGTGAATGATCATCACTAAGCAATATGAAAAGAAAGAGAAGTATGATGAAAAACATGGTTATTTTATGATTATAATCAGAATAGATAATCTTTAATTTTTATATGAGATATCCAATATCATATAATTTTAGGCATAATACATGCAGGACGCTATATAAGACGTGAATTATCATGTAGCATGCAAGTATCTACTTGTGCATATTTAAAAGTGAAAGGCATAAATGCATGTCATCTGAGAATAAGTTACGAAACATATATGTTTATATATTACGTGTTTATTTTTATCTTATTTAATAGCCCTAACAAAATGTTGGATAAGGGTCAGATAGACCCTTATATTAATAGAAATAATTTAAATATACTCTCGTTAAAATTTTGATTCGAACATACTTTTATAGTTATATTTTAGGTCTAAATATACCCTCCCGTTATACCCTGTCCGTCTAAGGTTGGATGATATACAGAGGATGTCGATGATAATAACAAGAAAAGCATGTTTTTGGCATGTTACAAGTTGGGCAAAAAGTGTGAAAATAATATAGTAGCCAACAATTCATACGATTATATTTACTTTCTGGTCCCCCTAGGACTATATAATATGTCCAGAAGCATGTGGTTTGTGTATATAGTACAAATATACAATCATCAATATGGATTTGGATTGGGTTGTTGGGGATATATCTGTGTTCTTTAACTCATTATTAGGTTATTTCATCCCCAAAGTTGATTCTCCCTTGGATATTAATTGGTTTTAAAATGTCTTAATTGGAGTCCTATTGTCGTGTGCTTAGTAACCTCGTTACGCGCTGTATCTGATATCTGCATTATAGTTTGACTAATTTAAATTTGCGTTAGAAATTCTCACATTGAGAGTATTGGGTGAAACGCTTCGTAATAAAGACGACTTATGTTAACTTTGTGAAAGAAAATATATATACAATCAAAATATTAGATTGTCAATCCTTCAAATCCCACCATTGTTTGTTAGATAATCTCCTTAGCAGTTATATTTTTGGGCTTTGTTGGGCTCAAAATCCTTTATTTATTGTATGCAGAGGCCCAAGACACTAAACCGGCCCACATGGAAATGGACCTCCGAGAGGAATATGCCCATGCTTTTCGAACCGAATCTTATACTGATTTCTGGACACGTGTCCTTGCTTTATCCGAAAAGATTTCTTCTCCGACCAAAATTGTGGGCTCCACTTCAGCTGCTCGGCTTCCTTCTTATCGCCTTTTCGTGGAGCATCTTTTGGATCCGGATCAACCCACCGTGACCCGAATTCTCAATTTAATCCAAACCCATCAAGATAACCACTCTCTACTATCCCAATACTTCACACAAACTGCTGAAGCTTCTCTACTCTGTAGCCTTTTATTAAAAGACGTGCAACGTACGCGCTCCAGATATAAATCACTTAAATCCGCCCTAGACTCCCTCCAAAAAACACCGTACTCTCCTAAAAAACACATGCCCAAAATCCTGACCCGATTAACTAAATTTTGCAACTCACTTAACCCGCTTGTTTCATCAACATCTTCTCCGCTCCGATGTAAAACCGTTCAAGCTAACTGCTCGCAATTGCTAAAACGGATCGAGCTTAAGCGCGATAAGACCAAAGCAAAACTCCGTTTAATAAATAAATTCAAACGTGGCTCAGCCGTATTTGTCATGGCTTTAACAGTCTCGCTTACGGTTATCGTAGCGACTCATGCACTAGCCTTGCTAGTTGCGGCTCCAACAGTAATGATGGCTTCATTCCAGCTGATGTCGACTAAGAAGCTGGCTAGCTGGTCGGCTCAGCTGGACGTAGCCGCTAAAGGTACGTACATATTGATTAGAGACTTGGACACTATAAGTCGGCTAGTAGGTCGGCTAAATGACGAGTTAGAAGACTTGCAAGCCATAGTACGGTTTTGGCTTGAGAGAGGCGGAGATCCGCTTCAGCTTGAGCTACAAGCCAGCGGAGAAGTGGCGCGCCAGCTGAAAAAGAATTATGCTAACTTTGTGGAGCAATTGGATGAATTAGAAGAACATTTGTATTTGTGTTTCATGACAATTAATAGGGCTCGAAATCTTGTTATCACTGAAATTATGAATTCGAGTCCATATTTGTTAACCCAAATCAAAGTATAGAAATGGAAATTCGTATCTCGTGTATTATGCTATGTATTACAGGTGTGTCTACTTGTTCAACTTTATATAAATCTAACTGTTTATTTATTTAAACTGAATGACATAGATGATAGATAAAGTCAAGTTAAATAGGAATGTTTATATATTATAATTGTTGCTCGAATATTTCTTCTTCTTTTTTTTAATTCAAAGAATATATTTTTTAAAAAAAGACCTTTCTCTTTAAGGAAAGAAAACAAAAATAAATATTTATATATTTTATTTAATGATGTGAGCTTTTATGAGCAAGAAAATGATGGATGTGGAAATTTATGATCACCACCAAACGTAGCAAAAATTAACATAGTGAAAAAAAAAAGTTTCACATAATTAGGTTTGTCAGAATTTAGTTGGGGGTAGCTATGTGATCAATGTGTTTGATCACTTTAATTCACATTATAGTTGAATAGCCGACATTTTTGTTATTAATTAAATTGGTGATTTCTTCAATTTCAAATTCAATTTTATTATTGAAAATAATTGATACATACTCCATCGGGTCTATTTTAGTTATCGAAGCTATTTTTTAATTAGGTATAATATATGAACAGAAGTATTAAACGATCAGAAAATTTGGCCAGAATTTGAGTAGAAAATTTTAAAAATTATAATATTTTTTTTAGTTCTAAATAAATTGATCTTTTTTCCATTTTTTAGTAAAATTAAAAATAAAAGGATAAAATATTTTTAAAAAGTAAAAATTACATTAAAATTATGGCCAAATTTTGGCTAAAAAGATTTTTCCATAAATGGGCGAACTGTCCATCTTGGTGTTTAAGGTTCAAAAAGTGTTCATTTTGATGCAGTGCTGGTCATGTTGCCAGTTAAAATCAAGTTAAAGATCATTTTTATATATTGTGTTTTTTAATCATCATAACTATTGAAAATAGTTGATTTAAAGTAATTGTCATTTCATAAATTTGAGGTATAATTAATTTTTTTTATTTTATCTTTACTATACTTATAAAATTTGTTATTGCTATTGTTCCACCTTTTATCTTTACTTAAACAAAATAAACATGGAGAGACTACTATAATAGAAAACATAATAATAATTTTTTATAACATAATAATAATTTTTAAATAAAATTAAAGAGTAAATAAAGATACTTAAATTAAACTATTTTTTTTTATTAGATTTGTAGGAGTGTAAAAGAAAATAACATACCAAGTATATAAATATGACCTTTGAAAAAGTAAGATAACTTGTATCCTGATTGTCTTTTGTTTTGTTGACTTATTTACATATTTAATCGTATGGTTCAAAGAATACACAATTTTATTTGTTTTTTTACCCAATAAATTATATTTTCAGTTAAATCTAAAGTTACCGTAAAAGGCTATCTGGTTTTTATGCTAAATTGCTAATTATGTGGGAATTTATTATAAGTAGGAAAATATTATTCTTAGAGTCTTTCCAGTGAAACCAAATTCGATTTTTCCAAAAATAAAACTAGTTATTTTTTTATGCTATAGCAATTTTATTGGTTGAAGTGATGAATAAAGTTTTAATAAGTCAATATATGTTAAATAATAACTGACAAACGTATATTTTACTGAACACATAATAATTACTATTTGATTAGTTTAACAATATTCTTTTAATGATGTTTGCATTCACAGTTCATCTGATAATATTTTTGGTTATATTTTGGGATTAAAGATATCGTATTTGTTAGAAGTGGCTCAAGTATATTAGTGGTCTAAAATAAAAATTAAAATAGAGTCTTAAACTTGAATTGTTAATAACTTTTATATAATTGATTTCTTCTAATTTTCAATTAATAATATAATCATTCTTATTTTAAATTATTTTTCATGAGATATAGTAGTCCAAATATGTCAAATTTCTTCTAATAATTCCTTTATTTTCTTGAAAAACTTACTTTTTCTACATATAGTATTCAATATTTACTTTTTTTAAAAAAAAAACTTACAACGTATTATTATTAATAAAAATGAGGCATTTTAAATTTGGGAGCCTAAGACGCATATCTTTTTTTTAACAGTGTCGAGCCACTCCTAATGTTTGTATTCCAAGAGATCACTTATATCCTTAAGAGTTAACAACTTAATTTTTACGTGGCAAGCCACGTGAAACTAATTTCTTCATTTAAGCGTTGTGAATTAAGATTCGATCACAGAAAAAACTAAACCTTCAGCGACGACTAATTTATACTAAATAATATATTTATAAATAAAAAAAAATAAGATTGAGATGGATGGTCCAACTTAAAACTAATTAAAATGGGTGTTTATATATTTCTAGATTTAACTTTTCAATTTGATATGCTCACACCTACTCAACATTCATGATACATTTTATTACACCACCTCTCTAGTTGACGAACTATTATTTTCTAATAAACGCCTCCACATGACAACAATCACCACAACCATAAACTTTATTAATTATCCAAGAAAAAAAGAAGAGGTACTATTATTATAAAGTCCGAATCAAATAAATAACGTGTGAAAAAGGAAAAGTGATCGAAAAAAATAGGGAAAATGTACAAGTATTCTCTTAAACTATGCCTGAAATTTTAGTGACATCTTTATACTATACTAAGGTTCCATTATCCTCTTAAACTTATTTTATAAGTAATTTTCTACCCCTTTTCGGCCTACGTGGCACTAACTTGAAAAAAAAAGTCAACCAGCGTTGGGCCTACAAGATAATGCCACATAAACCGAAAGGGGTAGAAAATTATTAATAAAATAAATTCAGGAAGGTAATAGGACCTTAGTATAGTATAAGTGTGTCTTTGAAATTTTAAGCATAGATCGAGGGGGTACTTTTGCATTATTCCAAAAGAATATAAATAATAAAAGTGAAAATGTATTATTTTTTTCTATTCAATAGTAATTGTGTAGTACACTATTATTTTGATTAATCTTAATTGTCTATTTTATAAAATTAATAAATAATTTTAGATTTATCATTAATTATAATTATTTATCTATTACATTTTTAACGCATATATAATGCACTAAGTTTGTTGGGTATAAAGGCCGTTAAAGCTGACTCATTATTGATAGGGAAACTTACATAAATATACTATAATAAAAAAATATTTACCATTTATAGTAATGACATTTTTTTTTCACCTGATCACTTTTAATTCATTTATAATACAAGTTTAATACACATTACAAAGAACAATTTATTATTCACATATAATACAAGTTTTAATGATAGATAATACATTTATAACACATTTTAATTCACTTATAATATAATGTGGCAAATTCTTACCAAAAAAGCATTATATATTTCAAAAAATAATTATAATTCATATATATGGCATGTTAATTCATTTTTAATTCATATTGCAGAGTTAACATAGTATTGATATAAATGATAATAAATAAAAATATTGCTAAAATCAGTAGTTATTTATTAAAATATACTAATTCATGTAATTTTCCCTTATTGATATAGCCCACTAATTTAATACACTATGGGTGTGTTTGGTATGGAGGAAAATGTTTTCCATGGAAAATGTTTTCCTAGAAAANTGGGTGGGGGCTGGCCGGGGGAGGGGGGAAGGAGTTTAAAAATAAAAATTTGAAGTTCCAAATATTTTTAAAAAGCAGAATTAATTTTTTGGGGAGGGGGTGAGGTTGGGCTGGCCGGTGGAGAGAAGGTCAAGGATGAGGTGAAAAAATAAAAATTTTGAAATTGAAAATATTTTTTTTAATTGATGTTTTTTCCAAAAAAAATGTAATTTAAAATTGGAGGAGAGTTATCGAAAATGTTTTCCTTAATTTTTGAAGGTAAGTCATTTTCCTTAATTTTGAGGAAAATGAGTTGATTTGGAAAACATTTTCCTAAACTTTTGTCCCAACCAAACATGGGAAAATTGGAAAACATTTTCCAGAAAATGTTTTCTTTCATACCAAACACACTCTATATGTAAAAAAAATCATTAAAAATAAAAAAATCTGGCAATTGTTTTTATAGAGATTAGAGAGTGCTTGATCACATTAAAACGCCAAATTGGACAGGTTTGAAGACCTTTCAATGTCATTATTATTTATATATGTTTTACAATAATATTATACTTTTGAATGTTAATTAAATCAACGGGAAAAAGCTAAAAATATACAGTAGTTTTAACAATTAATTCATTAATTCATTAATTATGACGGCTACTTATTTCCTTAACTTCCTATTTTCAACCTGTAACGACCTGTTTAGTCGTTTTGAGCAGCAGATTTTATTTCTGGAAAATTGGCTGAGGAAACGGACCCCACGACGGAACGTCACAGGCACGACGGACCGTCGCAGGGTCTCGTTTCAGCATACTTAGAAATTCTGAAATTGGGTACTGAAAATCGACTCTCTGTAATCTGTGACGGACCTGCAGAACGTGCCGTCACATCCACGACGAGCCGTCGTAAGCTCCCGTTGCAAAACACTTCAACTCTTGAGAAATTGGTACGGGAAACGAGTCTCTGACCGTCAGGACGGAGGTGCAGGACGGACCGTCACAGGTGTGACGGGCCGTCACAGTCCACCTGGACTTTGGGGAGGTTGCGACGACCATCGTGACGGACCGTCGCAGGCACGACGGACCGTCACAGGTTGCGCAAGTCCCAGGCAGAATCGGATTTCTTCACACGTTTTAAGGGACGCATTGGACTATT